>NC_143070.1:25589000-25739166 GCF_052426305.1 Pelodiscus sinensis
TTGAAGGGTTATTTCGGAAGAAGGGTTTTCTCCCCAAATAACTGCATCTAAACAGTGTTTTTTATTTCAAAAGAAAGTATTTCGAAATAGCGCCCGGATGCGATTATGCAAATGTAGCGTGGGATATTTAAATCCCGGTTTCATTTACAATTTCGAATGTCTCCATTTGCATCCCTCTCCTGAAAGACGGTGCAAGTGTAGACATATTTTGGGGTATTGCAACCTCCCGGCACTCACCTAATGTTCCCTCCTCGCTGCCTGAAGACGTTTGGGAGTCCCCCTGCATCTGGGGACCGGCTCCAGGGTGAAGGTCACAAAGCTTCTGGAATCTTCCTTCTCATCCTGGAGCTGCAGGTCATCAGCGTTGTCATACTGGAGCTGCAGCTGCTGCTGCCCAGGTGTCTCCATCCCAGACTCCACAACTATCCCTGAAGACAGGGGCTCCTCACACCCCAGGATTCGGTCCAATTCCTCATAGTAAGCACAGTGCTGCGGTGCTTACCCAGCACGGGAGCTGCCCTCACAGACCCTCACATACCTCTGCCACAATTCGTTGACCTTGAGCAGAAGTGCTCAATCTTAGCCCAACGACCAAGAAACAACATTTACAGCAACAAGCACGATAACAGCTCTTGGTCCGGATCCCCGAGCCACACAGAGTATCCAGAAGCCACTTCCCCACCTCTCCCTTTGCTGCTCTAGAGCTTAGCCCAAAGGCCGAGAAACTCTACTCTCCCACCCAACAACCTCTGGGACTCCTCTCCTGCCCGGCTCCTCACACCACGGAGAGTGCAGGGCAGCCACTACCCCAGCATCACCACTCCTGATTTTAGCCAATTGGTCAAGAAGTTATGCTTTACCCAAACCAATAGGCACCCTCTGGTCTCCAGCTCGCATCATGGAAGATATGGATTTCCCTCATTAATTTTGCCACTGAACAGTAGCCATGGAATTGGTGGCATAGTGGTGAGCATAGCTGCTTTCCAAGCAGTTGACCTGGGTTCAATTCCCAGCCAATGTATGCTGGAGAGGGAGCATCCAAGTTCCTTACTGACTTCTTACTTTAACCCTGAAAAAACAGGTACAAATGGGTCCTGCAGCTATAGGCTGCCACTCACCACTTTTCATCCTGAGAGTATGCACAGTAAAGGGTGCTTCCCTGACATACCCCTGCGGCAATTCCTTGACCTTGGTTCTGACTTGGTCTAGGATGCAGTCTAGGAAAGGAAGGAGGTGGCCTTTCTTTGCAAGACCATTGGCCATTCGGCCATAAATGTCTGCATTCCTCCACATGGACTGCAGGGACTCCTCCTCCGACCACAGCTTCAAGAGGGTCTTTATCTGTGGCCCAGACCATGACGGTGCCTGGCGTTTGCTGCCCCTTGCTTGATTTGATTCCCAGCCAATGCAAGGTGGGAAGGGAACAGGCAGCCTCCTGGGGGAGATCTTATTTAGCCCTGAACAACAGGAACAAGTGGGTCCCACAGCCAAGGGCTCCCTCTCACCGCTTTTTGTGGGGAGCAGCTCAAACACCCTGTAGTGTGTAGTCTCAGAGATTGACCCTGTCCCACCTGGCTGTTGTCATGGACCATCTATGAGGTCACTGCCTCTCAACCAATGAGCTGAGGTGCTGCACAAGGCCCTTGTGATGTCACTGCTGCCTTGCAGGGCTCATGTCCTGCTCCTGGCCAACCCTTTGGCATGTTTGAGCTGCTCCTCCTGTATCACCGCCTCACTCAGGGTATGTCTGCACTGCAGAAGTAAACAGGGTCTCAACCACTGCTTCCAGTACAGCCAGCTGAAAGGGGAGAGCAGTCCTAGGTGTGGGGACACTCCTTCAGTTGTGTAGCCCTGCAAGATACTCAACTATTGATTTGTAAATACAGCTCATGCTGGGCTGGGAAAGGAATCCAGGCTGTGGCTATGTAAATCCAGTTCAGCCAGTGCTATGGGCCTGATGGAGGATCGGTTGTGAGAATGGAATGTGGAGTATTGTAACTAATTTGGCTGTTGTGGGGTCACAAACCATTTTATCTCTAACTGTAGGAATTGTAAAATATGACACCAGTGCTTGCAGGAGAGACACTGTCATTGAAAAAAGTCTGGGATGGACGAGCCTTCCCCTTCCAGACTCAAGTGGAGTGGACTCTGGGTGTGGGGGGAAGGAGCGTGAACCAGCAGGCCACATGTCCTCCAGCCATGAGCTATGAGACGGGTTCATTCTGTCTCTCCCTCCCCCACTGCCCATTCTAAGGATAGATCTAAAACAGACTCCTTAAGGAATCTCTTTGTTATTTTGAAATATTATTCCAGTGGGGGCTGGAATCTTTCGCGCAGCCTAGGTGGGGGGCCAAGAGCTGAAATCACAAAGGAAACTGACAAAGAGCTGAAATCACTGGGTTTGGGGCAGAGCCAGACCTATCCCCATCATAGAAGCAGCAGCTGGCAGGAGCAAGCAGCCAGCAGGGCAGCCAGTAGGAGTAACAGCAGGTAGCTGGTGGATGGCCTGTAGGAACAGTGACAGGTGGTCAGCAGGGTGGCTAGTGGGAGTGGCCAGCAAGTGGCCAGTAGGAGCAGCGGTGAGTGGCCAGTAGAGTGAGTGAGAGGCCTCTTATGCCCAGCCCCCCCAAGAGTGGGAGGTGAGCTCTGAAAATCACTTCTAAGCTTTTATCTGCCCCGAGCAAGGGCAGCAACTGTGAGTGGGGCATGGAGAAAGTTTGGGCATGTGAGTGGGACACGTACATTGCTGGACTTACATTGCTGGCAAAGGACATTGCTCAATCCACTTGAGCGGGGACTTACTTGGGGGTTGGTTCTGAACCCTGCTTGTGGTATTTTCCCAGGCTAATGCCATGTTATTTCTCGCTCTCTTTCATTAAAAGTTTCTTTTCTACATTCAGACTCTGTGATGGCAAGTGGGGAAGCATCGCCTCCCCGAGGTGCCTGGGAGGGTGTGCGGATTTCCCTGGCTACTCGGTGGGAGCTCAAGCCAGTTTTGTGTGAGATGGACAAAAAGGAACCCCTGGATATTGAACCCAACCCTGGCTACTGCCGGCACTACCTGGCAGAAGGGTTACACTAGCCAGGGGAGTGATCAAAACACAGACCTTGCTGTCAGCAGGATTTGAACCTGCAGCGGAAAACCCTATGGCATTTGTAGTATAACACCTTAACCACTCAGCCATCACAGCTGTAAAAAAATGCAGCATTCCTAAGGCCAGGGGAAGTGGTAAACAATCCCAGTGCCCAGGCCTGATATCACCTGCCCCACAGAATTCACACAGCAAACCTGGCTCCCCGAGCACAGGGGAATTTGGGGGCTCTTATCTTTTAGGCCACACAGCCTTGGCCTATTTAGGGATGGACATTTTGAAGTGTGTAAGAAGGGAGCAGTCTAGCTAGCCCCCTCCCCCGCTTTGTTCTTCCAAAGCTGGTTGGGTGGGGTGGGGTGGGGCTGGCTGTGGGGAGGCAGAGCCCTGCGCCTGTCTCAGGGCATCTCAGGGAGACTCCTTGCAGCCCAGGAGAAGAAGAGGGCTCTGGGTGGAAGGAAAACAAGCAAAGCTGGTCCCAGTGGCCATGAGCTGAGGCTCCAGTTCAGCCTAATTGAGTCACTGCAGGCTCATGTAGGTCCCATGTTGTAAGAGGCAGCACTCAGACTCTGAATCCTGTGAGCTGAGTTCAAATCTCTGTGGGACTTGCTGGGGTTGGGCTGGTTGCTGCAAAACCCTCCCACTTTATGAGCTTTGGGCTCCTTATCTACAAGCTCCCCAGAGAAAGAGTTTTGTGTCCGATGCCCCCTGGAGCTCAGTCTGATGCTATGGTCTGCCTGGCTGAGATGGGCTGGGCCCTAAAACGTAACCTGCCTGGAGCTTGCTGCTTACCCTTGTGGTCTCTTGTGTGGTCCCCAGGAGCTGCCAGGCTCTGACTCTTGCCCGCCTGGCGCTAGCAGGTGCCCCCCCCTCCAAACAATCTTTTAAATTGGTCTTTCTGGTCCCTCTCAGGGTGTTTTTCTCCTCAGCAGCAGCGCACAAGAGAGAAGCTGTTGCCAGTGGCCCTGCAAGACAAGATGAGCTTTGCCTGCCCCCCTCAGCCTGACTCGCTACTTGGTCCCATTCCTGCCTCTCTTCCCAGTGGCCGAAAGGGGCTGCGGCTGCTGCCGACAGGGAAGAAGCTGGGAGGCAAGGTGCTGGCAGCAGGAGATTCCGGCTGCCTCTTTGCCATGGGTCTGCCGGCAACCAGCCACCTTGACCAACCCTCAAACCAGCTGGACTAGCCAGCCCACGTCACAGTGAGTCGCTAGTGACCCTGTCAGAGAAGAGCCATTGGAAGCTTCAGAGACGTCCCTGCAGCTGCCGGAGGTGCCTTTCTGAAAGGGCCATTTGTAAACTCAACACCTGAAGGCCGGCTAGCTCAGTGGGTTAGAGCGTGGTGCTAATAACGCCAAGGTCATGGGTTCAAGCCCCATGTTGGCCACACAGTTGTTTGCTGTGGTGACTACTTCTGTCCCTGCCAACCACACACTTTAGCTGCCTGCTATGGACAGAGAAGCAGAAACAGGCAAAAGGCTGAGAGCTTTGCAGGACTCAGGCCAGAGAACTGGCAGGAGGAGGCTCCAGCCTGCACAGGGCCTTGGCCTGGCCTGCTTTCTCCAAGAGTAGGCAAAACTCTTCTCTTCCCTCCATTGTCCCCAGTGGGGTGACCTGATGCCCAAATTCCTGCTGCTGCAGTGGCTGGCCCAAGGCTCCCTGAAGGGGGCAGGCTCCTCCAGCCCGAGGCTCCAGAGGCTCCATATGTCCAGGAGACTGGGACCATGTGCCCAGCCCACAGCGCTGCTGCCAATCACTGGTCACCTGCGTCAGTGGCCCAGCAGCCCCTCCCCCGAACCTGCTCCTGCTCAAGGCCCCCCTGAACCCACCCAGGCTCCTGCTCCTCTGACTTCTGCACTAGCCAGCCGACATCTCAGTGAGTCGCCCGTGGCCCCATCAGAGACGAGCTCGTGGCAGCGGCAGAGACGTCCCTGCACTGCCTGTGGGGTCTTTCCCAAAGGGCCACTTGTGGGCCTGCTGGCTCAGCTGTTTAGAGCTTGATGCTGATAACGCCCAGGTGGTGGGTGCAAGCCCCATGCTGGCCACAGGGGTGTCTGGTTTGGTGACTTGCCTTTGTGTAGCTGCCTGCTATGGACAGGGAAGGAGAAAGAAGCCCTGAGAGGTGAAGCAGCTGGAGGGAAGCAAGGAGCAGAGTGTCAGCTGCCAGCCAAGAGTCACAGGTGCCCTCTGCCTCCTGGGACTGCCCCTCCCTGAGCCGCCAGCCCCCTGTCTCTCACTGTGGGCCCCGTGGGGAGTCCACTCACATGCTCATTGCCTGGCGGTGACAGAAGCGGTAGAGACAGGCCCCAGGGAGCAGAGTTGCCCCACTGGGAAAGTGCCGGCTACACAGGGGAGAGGCAGCGGCTCCCTCCACATGGTCTCCAGCCGGCTCCCTGGGGATGGGGCCTTGGCTGCTTCCTTGCTGGCCTAACAAGAGATCTCTTTGCCCTGCCTCCATGAACTCCTCACAAAGCTGATTGGCTGGCTGAGAATGCCACTCAAGGACACAATCGCTCAGCTCCCTGGCATGCACTGAGTGATGGAGCTGACTGACGGGAGGTGTCAGTGGAGCAGGTCACCAGCCCAGCCCTGTCTCCTGTCACTGGAGAGATGGCCCTGTGCTGGGATATGAGAGTATCCCAGTGATGCTCCTCGCAGCCCAGGAGAAGAAGGGGGCTCTGGGTGGAAAGAAACCAAGTAAAGCAGGTCCCAGTGGGCATGAACTGGGCACCAGTTTGGCCCAGTTGATTGAGGGGTGGTTGGTGTCATGGGCAGCACTCAGGACTCAGAACCCTGGAATCTGAGGCCCCTTTCCTGCCCCCCTTCCCGGGCTGACCCAGTGGCCGAAAGGGGCTGCGGCTGCAGCTGGCAGGGAAGAAGCTGGAAGGCAAGGTGCTGGCAGCAAGAGATTCCGGCTGCCTCTTTGTCCTGGGTCTGCCGGCCACCAGCCACCTTGACCAACCCTCAAACCAGCTGGACTAGCCAGCCCACGTCACAGTGAGTCGCTAGTGGCCCTGTCAGAGAAGAGCCATTGGCAGCTGCAGAGATGTCCCTGCTGCTGCCTGAAGCGCCTTTCTTGAAAGGGCCACTGGTGAAATGCACTTTTGTGGGCCGGCTAGCTCAGTTGGTTAGAGCGTGGTGCTAATAACACCAAGGTGATGGGTTCAAGCCCCATGCTGGCCACAGGGGTGTTCAGTTTGGTGACTTCCCTTCCTTTAGCTGCCTGCTATGGACAGGGAAGCAGAAAGAAGCAAAAATGGGAGCTTTGCAGGAAGCAGGGCAGAGATCTGGTAGGGGGAGGCTCCAGCCTGCACAGCCCCAGTGGCTAAAAGGGCCTTGGCCTGGCTTCCTGTCCTCAAAAGCAGGGGACCTGATGCCCAAATTCCTGCTGCTGCAGTGGCTACCTCAAGGCACCAGCTGGGGGGCAGGCTCTGGAGCCCAAGCCACACGGGGAGACTCAATATGACTGGGAGGCCTGGAGCGTGTGAGCCCTGCACAGAGGCTGCTGCTGGGGGCCTGCTTCAGTGGCCCAGCAGCTCAAGTTCCCCTGAACCAGCTTCTCCCCCTGGAGCCCCCCCCAGCGCTGCTGAGGCCCCTGACATGAGGCAGTGGGACCATCAGAGGAAGGTGCCAGCCTTAGCCCTTCCTCCCAGCCCCTCCCCAGTTCTACATTCCCCACATAAAAACCAGAGAGTTTGTTCTTTCAACAGGGAAAAGTCCTGTTTGTGTTACCAGCAAGGGGAGGGGGAGAGGGAGAGGGAAGGGGGTGTGTTGGGGTATGTTGTGGTTGGGAGGGAGGCACAGAGGGGCAAAAAATGAGGAGTAATATTAGTTAGTTGAAACCAAGAGGCTGGGTTTAAACTACTGCAGAAAAAAGGACTCTGTCCCTGGAGCTGCCCTGTCCTCTCCAGAGCCCTTAGGCTGGCACTGGGGAGGCCTGAGTCCAGACAGTGCCCAGCCAAGGGGGAGGGAAGGGCTGGGGGATGTTCTGAAAGGCTGCTGGCACCATTAGACCCTTTTTTTAGCAGTGAGGGAGAGGTGGGAAAGGAGCCTGAGTTAACCTCTTGGGTCACAGCTGCTGTAACATGTGGCAAGAAAGTTGACTAAGGCCATGAAAGTTGACTATGGAGTTGTTTGGTAAAAGTTGCCAGGGGCTTCCCTGACTGGGAATTGAACCCAGGCAACAGCAGTGAAAGTGCTGGATCCTAACCACTAGACCACCAGGGACACATAAAGCATGTCTCCTTGCTCACCTACACTAGCCTTTCACAGGCCATTTTCTGTCCACCTCAGGATGGGGGGGAGGGTTCATTCTCCCTTGCCCAGAGGGGACAAGAACAGCCAAATAGAACATCAAAGCAGCCAGACTGGGCCATGCCAGTTTGCCAGACCAAATAACTAGCCCCCCCCCCCGCTCTGGAGTCTCTGCCTCTCATGGGCCTTCTCATCCTCAGGCTCCGCTTTGTCTCCAGAAGACCCTGCTCTGCTCCAGCCACCTCCCTCCGGCTGTCACTTCTAGAGCAAAATGCATCCCCTTCATTCTGACTTTGTACATCTGGGGTTTTAGCACTCAGAACTGCACCTAACACCAGCATTGGCTAGTGAGGGGTCTGAACAGCTCCTGCAGAGAGTGAAAGAGAGAGAGAGAGCCACTGTGGAGCATCCTTGCCAACTGTCTCAGAAAGCAGAGGAATGTAAATTCTTTGTCAGGTGGGACAGTGCCAGAGACAGAAATTCACCTTCTAACTGTCCCTTCTTCAACTTTTAGCTCCTGATTAAGCCCCTTTGAAGAAGCCAGATACACAGGAAGGGCTGATCACACCCCTCTGAAAATCAGCTTTCCATGGGTATCTGTAGCTGGCTCCAAGTCATGGGCCTTGACATCTCGTCTCCCTCCCGAAACCAGGGAAGTGTCTCCCACCGCTGCAGCCTCCTGAGGCTCTATGGCCCTGTCTGTACAGCAGGGACAGCAACACTCACAGCCCCACAGGAGGGCCCCTGGCCTAGCAACGTGGCCCCCTGAGCAGCCTCTGATGTTCCCTGCTTGAGCCCCAGAACCAGCCCTGAGTGACAGGGGCAGGGAGAGCAGCTCACACATGCCAAGGGGCTGGCCAGGGGCAGGACATGAGCCTGCAAGGCAGCAGTGACATCACAAGAAACTTTTACAGCACCTCAGCTCATTGGCTGGAAGGCAGTGACCTCACAGAGGGACCATGGCAACAGCCAGGTGGGACAGGCTGCAGGGCTGGGGCATCTCAGAGACCCCCATGGCCTGGCTGCCTGGAATCTCCTTTGTGAGGTTTCCCCTTGAGGGCAGAAGGGATTGAGGGTTCCAGCTGGGAGTGTCTCTGTGGAGATTTCCCCTGTGGGGCAGGCAGGGTTGCAGGAGAGGCTGGCACTGAACCTCTGAGAGAGGCAAGAGGAAGGGCTGCAAATACCCGATGAGGGTGGGATTTGACCCGATGCATGCAGAGCACAATGGATTAGCAGTCCATCGCCTTAACCACTCGGCCACCTCACCTGAGTTGTTACAATTTGCTTCAAATCACCTGAAGTCAGCACTTCAGGCAACCTTTCTGCCACTTGCTGACTGGCCAAGGACACCCAGGGCTGGAAGGTTTTGGCTTTTCACAATGTTCCCTGGGCTGTTGTACAAAGCTCAGTGCTCGTAACAAACCCAAAAACCCCTGGCTACATTTACCCTGTTTTGTGCAAAAGGTCTTGCCCAACAGTGTGTCCACACACTGCCATGTGCTGTTGCACAAGAGAAGTGCTTTTCTGTAAAAGCAGCCATGGCAGTGTGGACGGTCTCCTGCGCAGCAAAGCTCTGACGGGCATTTTAGATATTTGGCTTTCTTGAGCAAGAAACCCCTGTTGCCCATCCACACTGCCTCCTTGTGGACGAGTTCTTGCACAAGAGGGCTTATTACTCATGGGGAGAGCAATAACTTCTGTGCAAGAAGCCCTGTTGTCTGATGCTGCACTATAAATTTACTTGCACAAAAATGTGCCTTCAGTGTAGACGCTCTGCAAGATTTTACACAAGAGCAGTTGCTCTTGCACAAAAAGCCTGCAGTGTAGACATAGCCCTGCAGTGTAAACACAGCCTGAGAGACATGAGGAAATGAAGTGGCCAGAGCCTCGCCCCAGCAGGCTGGCCCTCAACAGGACGGGCACGTCTACACAGCACCCTCACCTCGAAGAAAGCTGTGCAGTGTGAGCGGGCTGCCCGGGACCCCAGGGGAAGGTCTGTGGGGAGTTTCCAAGGCAACAACAGCTACGAAGTTTCATAATCTACACTCACGTGACTGTGATTTATTCCTCCACTGGCAAGTGTCTCTGAAGGGATGAGAAATGCAGGGCCCAGGTGCAGGGAGCCGGGTCACATTCTCCTGCCTGAGTCTCAGTCCTGGCTGACAGAAGATGCGTCTGGGCTGTCAGCTGGCCGCGTGTTCCGCCGCTTTGCTTCCTCTCCCTGGTCTGCTGGAGACCAGGGAGAGGAAGGGCCCCGTTCATAACTGCGGATCCGACATAAGTCGGATCCGCGTAACTAGGGGACTGCCTGTATTTTGAAATAGCTTATTTTGTAATTTGGGGCTGGCTACACAGCACTTCAAAATAAATCCGCATGCAGGAACGTTGGAATAGCGAGCCCGTTATAGCTTGAAATAAGGGGCTTGCTCTTAAGACGTGTCAGTGTGATATGAGCACCACGTCCTAAACCTCCGACCTAGCCGACCCACAGGTGTGAGTCTCACAAGTAGCACTCGCTGGGATGTTGTGGGCTCTGGAACAAGGTGGGTGAGGCAGGGGAATTAACTCAAGTGGTCGAGCGCTTGCTTAGCATGCGAGAGGCAGTGGGATTGATGCCCACATTCTGCAGTTACAGCTCTATCCTTTAATTTCAGTGGCACCCTCTCTCTTCCTACCTCCTCTCCCAAAAGAGACAGACCCCCCAGCAATTGCCATGCTGCAAAGCAGAGAGTGGAGATATCCAACTCACCAGCCCATGAGGTTCTGTGGTGCAATGGAAAGCATGTTGGACTTCTAAGCTGTAGTGGTTAATGTGAGTCCAGCAAAACATTCAAAGGTTGTGGGTTCAAGTCCCACCAGAGTCACTTTAGCTGCTTCCTCATTTCCAGGATGCAGCTTTTGCAGACCAGTCAATCCTTAGGCTGACACTGGGGTGGGCTGGCATCCAGGCAATTCCCAGCAGACCCCAGTAAGGGTGGAGGGAAGGGCTGGTTCTTGGGGTTAGGGCTGGGGGTTGCTCTGAAAGGACCATTTTGTCCCTCCCTGTCTCCTACTAGTGCTGAGCAACACTCAGACTGTGACACGGCTGCCAGACATCCTGGACAGTTAATAATGAGCCAGACGGGTTTGTTGGCAGCTCAGTGTGCGGAGCCTTAGATGAAACATTTAAAGGTCCCTGGCTCAATCCCAGGCTTTGGCATGTCTCTGGGTGCAGCAGGGCCCTCTCTGCTCCCCTTGTCATGCTCGTGCCCTGTGACATCCCCTCATCCATCCTCGCAGCAGCCCCCCTTTGCTTCTAAACCTCCCTCAGAGTGGCTGCTTCTGCTTCCTTGGCTAAAGTCCCCTCCCCCTGTGCGTGTGGCTGGCAGGGATTGCTAGAGGGATCCATTTACATGTAGCTTCACTGAAACCCCCCTCATTGGCCTGCGCCCAGGTCAGTCCATGTGTGTTAAAGGGCCTCAGGGAGCACAGAGCAGAGGGATCCCCTCGACACACACACACAGTCCCAGCCCCAAGCCTCTCCCAGATCCCAGATCCTGTGCCCTGACTTCTCTACCCTCCCACATCCTCACCCCTGCCCTGAGCCCCCCCTCCACTCTCACACACTCCACAAATCCCTGCCATGAGCCTCCCACACTCCACATTTTAATTTCTTACAGGTACTGTCCTATCACAACCCCTCCCCCAACTTCCTGCCTTGAGCCTCCCCCTCCCTCCTGCCCAGGCCAAGGGGTGGTGCCCAATAGAACAGGCCCTGTGAGAAATGTGTCACTTTCACCCCTGGGAGCAGCTCAGCCATGCAAAGGGGCTGCCTGGGGCAGGACATTAGCCCTGGAGGGCAGGGGTGGGTGTGGCAGTGACATCACAAGGGCTTTTTGCAGCCCCTCAGCTTATTGGCTAAAGGAGGTTGGGAGGTGATGACCTCACAGAGAGTCCATGACAATGGCCAGGTGGGACAGGCTGCAGGGCAGGGGCCATCTCAGAGACCCTCCCCCCCCCCATGGCTTTGCTGCAGGGAGTCTCCTTGAGATCTGCCCTTGAGGCCTTTTTGGAGCCTTCTCCTTTCCCAGGACTAACTGACCTAGAAGGCCGATGTCTCTGTGGAGAAGGGAAGAGCTTCCAAGAAGACCATTATACATGAAGCAGGGGAATTAGGTCAAGTGGTAGAGCGCTTGCTTTGCATGTGAGAGGTAGTGGGATCGATACCCACATTCTCCAATGAGTGGAAAAATTTCCAATTTTTCTTTTTACCAGCAGATTCAGCCAGGGGGCTAAGTGGCTCCAGTAGCCCCCCCCCCCCCCCTCCGGCCCCGGTCCCCACTTCCTACTTGCTGTCCCCAAAAGCCAGCCACTTTGGGGCAGAGAGCTGCTGGACACCAGCCCTCCTGGCCAGACAGTGGCAGGAGCACTGGAGGCAGGTTGCAGGTGGGGCAGAATTAGCTGCATTGGAAAAGTACTGCCTTTGAGCATGAGAGGAAGCAGGATTCACTCCCATCTTCTCCCAGTGGCTCGCTGGTGCTGAGGGGCCAGTCTCTTTCCTGCCGCCCCAACTCTTATTCCCACAATGCGCTTTGTGCAGGGGCCGCTGGTCTTTCTGCCAAGGTGCGTGGCTGGGAGCCAGGACTCAGGACCCTTCCTAAAATATACAAATCCCCGCCCCCCATGACCCTCTGTTCCACTCACACTGTCTGGCTGCTGCCCACATGGAGCTCAGGGGTCAGGTGGGTGACTTGCCTTGCAGCTGTGACAGCATCAGACCCCTGCCACCTGCCTGCTCAGTGTGGAGACCAAGCCCAAGGGTGGCACCTGGGATGTGAGTTACACAAAAGCCTCTTGTCTCCTGTTCCTTGTCTAGTTTCCAACATTGGCTGCAGATGCTCTTTTCTGTGGGGGTGTAGCTCAGTGGCAGAGTGTTTGACTGCAGATCAAGTGGTCCTTGGTTCAACTCCAAGTACCCCCTTGGAAAAAGTCCTTTTAGTGGGAATATTTTCCTTTCCAGTTCCATCACACTCTGGCTTTACATTGCTTGAGGTTCTTGACATTAATAAGAACCCTTAATGCAGAGCTACTCAAGTTTGGAAGCCCTGGTGGCCACAGTGAATGGCACTTAACCAGGATGGACAGGGCAGGTGTCCTGAGCTGGTGTATTCTAGAAGCTGAGAATGGGTGATGGGAGGGATCACTTAACAAATGTCTGTCCTGAGGATTCCCACTGGGCAATGAGATTGGCTGCTGTTGTGAGACAGGATTCTGGGCTAGTTGGGCAACTGGCATGGCCCAGTCTGGCTGCTTTGATGTTCTGTTTGGTTTCTGTTCTTGTCCCCTCTGGGCAATGGAAAATGGACCCATGTCCTGAAGGGGACAGAAAGTGGCCTGTGAAAGGCAAGTGTAGGTAAGGAAAAAACCCTGCTCATGTGTCCCTGATGGTCTAGTGGTTAGGATTCAGCACTTTCACTGCTGAGGCCTGTGTTCAATTCCCAGTCAGGGAAACCAGCCTCAGTTTTCACCTGACATCTGCCAAGTCATTCAACTTACCTCATTGTTACAGCAGCTGTGACGCAAGAGGTTCTCTCAGGGCCCCTTTCCCACCTCTCCCTCACTGCCAAGACAGCACCTGCCATTTTCACAAGCCCTTCAGAAGGGGCAGAGCTGGGTGACTCAAACTGCCCCTCCCCTCTCCCATGTGGGCAGCCCTGCAGGAAGCTCAGTGGCACACACAGCACTAGCCCAGCGCAGTGTCAGGTCGGCACAAGATCCATTGGTTCAGTTTGGTTGTTGAAGGAGACAACACAGAATTGGCTCCAGCCCCCACTCAGTAACCTGGGGAAATGACCCACCAGGCCTGGGCCCCTCGGAGAGGCAACGATTCCCCACTGGCCAGGGCAGAGCCTCCCTCTGACACAGTCATGGAGCCTTCTCCCCCTGGTCCTGTCTCCCCCTTCACTCAGCTCTCACTGCTCGGTGCTGCCAGGGAGGGGCCTCACTGCGAGAGCCGCCTGGGCAGGTTCCTGCCACAGAGACACGTCCCAGAGCAGGACGGATGCTCAGACCGACACTGAGTGTTGCTCAGCGCTGGGGTGAGACAGGGAAGGACAAAAGGGTCTAACGGCGCCTGCAGCCTTTCAGAACAGCCCCCGGCCCCACCCCAAGTACCAACCCTGCTCAGGATCCCCAAGGGCACTGACACAGACTCCCTGGCACAGGACAATCCCAGGCCTCGGTTCTACCGGCCAGAGTTTTCCTCTCTTCTGTTTCCTGTCAGCTCCCTGTAAAACACCTCACAACGGTAGATGAGGGTGAGTGAGGATAAACCCAGCTTTGCTGTAGAGCGGCTGTTAGGTGGGGAAAGAGAGGTGCTCCCTTTGCCTCCCGAGCAACTCACACATGTAAGAAAACTTTGGTTGAATATCTTCACACAGTTGTCAGGATGGCCGAGTGGTCTAAGGTGCCAGACTCAAGGTTCTGACTTTCCCTCAGTTGGGTGTTCTGGTCTCTGAATGGAGGCGTGGGTTCAAATCTCACTCCTGACATGGCTTCCTTCTTATATCTAGAGAAGTGACCTCATTTCAATGACTCCCCTGACATTGCAGGATCTCTTGCTCAGCATTTCTCTCAGGCTGCATCTACACAGCAGCGTTCCTTGGGAATAACGGCCATTATAGTGCAGTAACAAAGGGAGCGTCTACACAGCAATTCCATTATTCCGACTTCTATAATGCTCCATCCAGACCAGTGGCCTGAGGAGCCAGGAGGTTTCCAGGCTGCAGACAGACAAGCCCACAGGCAAAGACAAAGTGGAGTCGTTGGGACTTCAGCCCAGCAGGGTCTCTGTGTGGCTCCCAGACCTTTTGTTTCCCATTTCCAGGGGCACACATTCAGCAACACTCACAGGCCCCACACGAGGGGGCTGGTTTGATGCTTCACCCCACGGCCCAGTAACGAGCCCCCAAACTTCCCCTGTTCTACGAGCCCGGTTTGCTGTGTGAATTTTGTGTGGCAGGTGACGTCAGGCCTGGGCATTTGGATTATCTGCCAGTTCCCCTGGCCCTGGGGCTTTGCTGTTTTCACATCTGTGGTGGCCAAGTGGTCAAGGTGTTGGACTAGAAATCCAATAGGGTTTCCCTGAAAAAGTTCTAAGCCTGCTCATAGCGAGGCCTGTGCTTTGGTCACTCCCCCTGCTAGTGTAACTCTTCTGCCAGGTAGTGCTGGCAGCAGCCAGGGCTGGGTTTGATGTCTAGGGGTTTCTCTTCATTCATCTCACACAAAAGTGGCTTCATCCCCCACCCAGCAGCCTGGGAAATCCACCCCCCCACCTGTCCAAGTACCTCGGGGAGGCGATGCTTCCCCACTTGCCAGCACAGAGTCTGAATGTAGAAAAGAAAATTTTAATGAAAGAGGGTGAGAAGTAACGTGGCATTCGCCTGGGAAAATACCACAAGCAGGGTTCAGAACCAACCCACAAATAAGTCTCGGCTCAAGTGGCTTGAGCAATGTCCTTTGCCAGCAATGTAAGTCCAGCAATGTACGTGTCCCATTCACCTGCCCAAACTTTCTCTGTACCTCACTCCCAGTCGCTGCCCTTGCTCAGGGCAGATAAGAGCTCAGGCGTGATTTTCAGAGCTCACCTCCCACTCTTGGAGGGAGTGGGCATAGGAGGCATCTCACCCTCTCCCCATGAGGAATAGACCCTCTTGTGCAAGAAGGTAGTATATGGGCAACAGGGTTTTTTTCATGCAAGAAACCCCTATGGCTAAAATGGCCATCAGAGCTTTCTTGCACAAGAGAACGTGCACACTGCCACGGACATTCTTGCCCAAAAGCACGTGGCAGTGTGGACGTGCTCTTGCACAAGATGTTTTGCGCAAGAACTCCTGCACAAAACAGTTCTTGTGTAAGAAGCCTGCAGGGAAGGTGTAGCCAGGGGGTGTTTGGGTTTGTTACCAGCACTGAGCTTTGTACAACAGCCCAGGGAACATTGTGAAAAGGCAAAACCTTCCAGCCCTGGGTGTCCCCGGCCAGCCTGCGAGTGGCACAAAGGTTCCTGGCAGTGCTGGCTTTGGGTAGTTTGAAACAAACCTCATCAACTCAGGTGAGATGGCTGAGTGGTTAAGGCGATGGACTGCTAATCCATTGTGCTCTGCATGCATGGGTTCAAATCCCATCATCATTGGGTGTTAGCAGCCTTCTCCCTCGCCTCTCCCAGATCTCTCTTCAGTTCAGTGCCAGCCCCTCCTCCTGTACCCCTGCCTGCCCCAGCCCCTCCCACTGCAGCCTGGGGAAAGGGGAAATCTCCACAGAGACACTCCCAGCTGGGACCCTCAATCCCTTCTGCCCTCAAGGGGAAACCTCACAAAGGAGATTCCAGGCAGCCAGGCCATGGGGGTCTCTGAGATGCCCCAGCCCTGCAGCCTGTCCCACCTGGCTGTTGCCATGGACCCTCTGTGAGGTCACTGCCTCCCAGCCAATGAGCTGAGGTTCTGCACAAGGCCCTTGCGATGTCACTGCTGCCTCCCAGGGCTCATGTCCTGCCCTGGCCAGCCCCTTGGCATGTGTGAGCTGCTTCCTCTCTGCCCCTGTCACTCAGGGCTGGTTCTGGGGCTCACACAGGGAACATCAGAGGCTGCTCAGGGGGCCACATGCCCCCAAGGTCACCTTTTAAATGTCAGGGCAAGCCAGGATCTATCCCGTCCCTTCCCCAACACCCCACCCCTTTGCTGAGCCCCTGCCCTCCCCAAACCTTTCCATGGACTCTTGGTTACTAATGGACACTCGCCACTAATGACATAATCACACCCCAGCCATTTCGCTAGGGCTGCAGCTGGGGAGAACAGTTTCATTTAAATAATTAAATTGATTAAGCGTTTGAACTGTCTCGTGTTAATTGATCAAACTTCATTTTAAATAAAGGAAAACATTACGGCAAGCACAATAGGTTTCGGTGCCACATCCCTAGAGACTCTGCAACAAAGAAGACACATGAGAAGAACCCAACTTTCTTCATTTTGCTGTGACATGGATGGATCTAGCTCAGGTTTCACTCAAGGGATCTGTCTGCATGTGAAGTACCTGTGACAGCCCCTGTGCTCCTCTGCCCCTCATCAGCAATGCCATATACTTGGGGAAGCAGTTGCCCTGAGACTTTTAGAAGGGACAACCTGGACAAATTAATGCTGCTCAGGCTCCTTCAATAGCTCAGCTGGCAGAGCAGAGGCCTGTAGCGGGTGCTCGGCAAGTGTCCTTAGGTGGCTGATTCAACTCCAGCTGAAAGGAGAGATTCTTCTCCCTCCCCCTGGCTGCAGGCCCGGCCTTAGGACCAGGCGGCTGCCTTGGGTCTGTCCCTTTGGGGCCTGGTGCTACAATTGACAAAAAGGTTTTGGGTACCAGCTGCCAGTCAAATGTCTTGGGCTGCGCAGGCCTTGAGTCATGGCAAGAGCTGGAGGGGAATGGGGAACGGCTGCACTTTGGAATGGGAAGGGGGTGTCTGGCACCATAAAGTAGAACAGTTTTAAGGCTGCTTACAAGGAGGGCACCATGGCTTAGTTGGCTAAAGCACTTGCCTTGTAAGCAGGGGATCCTGGGTTCAACTCCCAGTGGTGCCTTGTTGCCATGTCAATGGGTCTTTTCTTCCCACCATTCTTCAATATGTAGCTGGAGTTGGTTTTACCTTCAGTTGAGCTTGGTGGTGCCCTCACAGTGGGAGTAGGATAATAGCAAAGAGCAGGAGGTGCCCTCGGGGGTTGATTTAGTGAGGCTTAGCTAGACTTGCTAAATCAAGCTCTGGAAAATGGATTGCAGCAGTGATCTCCACCTGAGTGAAGACATGGCCTAATGGTGCAATTAGTTAGATGCCGACAATAACGGCCCCACTGCTGGTAACTCACAGAGGCTACATCTACACTAAGGCTCTGTCTAGACTGCATCCCTTTTCCATAAAAGGGATGCAAATTAGACACATCGCAATTGCTAATGATGCAGGGATTTAAATACCCCTCGCTTCATTTGCATAAAAATGGCTTCCGCTTTTTTCCAGCTTGGAGCTTTGCCGGATCTTTCAGAAAATAAACCCTTAAAATAAGGATTGAGGGATCTTTTGGAAAAGGTTTTATTTTCCAAAAGATCCATGCCTAGACTGGTGCTTTTTTCCAGCAAAGCGCCGAGCCTGCGTGTTGCACAGCACTGGTAGGAGACATGGAGGGTCTATTGGCACCTGCAGCCTCTCAGAACAACCCCCTTCCCGACCCCCAAGTCCTAGCCCTTCCCTCCACCCTTAATGGGGTCTGCTGGGAATTGCCTGGATGCCAGCCCACCCCAGTGTCAGCCCAAGGACTGACTGGTCTGTAAAAGCTGCACCCTGGAAATGAGGAAGCAGCTAAAGCGACTCTGGTGGGACTTGAACCCACAGCCTTTGAATGTCTAGCTGGGCTCACATTAACCAGTGCAGCTTAGAAGTCCAACGTGCTTTCCATTGCACCACAGAGCCAGATGGACTATTGCTGTTGATATCTTCAGTCTCTGCTTTGCAACATGGCAATTGCTGGGGGAAAAGAAAGAGGAGCCAGGTCTGTCTCTTTTGGGAGAGCAGGTAGGAGGGCCACTGAGCCCCCAGCACTGAAAACTAGGAACCAGGACATGGGCATCAATCCCACTACTTTTTGCACACAAAGTAAGGGGTTTCCCATTTGAGCTAACTCCCCTGCATGGGAACACATCCCCTGCTCCACCCATCTTCTTCTAGACCCCACAAGGTCTCCGTGGCGGCCTGAGGCTCCTTTCTGAAAGGGCCACTTGTGGGACTGACACCCGTGGGCCGGCTAGCTCGGAGGTTTAGGGGACGTGGTGCTCATATCACACTGACGGATCTTAAGAGCAAGCCCCTTATTTCAAACCATAACGGGCTCGCTATTCCGACGTCCCTGCACACCTCATGGCGCGAGGAGTGAGGGGCATTTCGGAATAGCAATTTATTTGGAACTAAGTGCTGTGTAGCAAGCGTCAAATTACAAAATAAGCTATTTCAAAATTGACTTGAAATGAGCTACCCAATTGCATCACTTATCTTGAGCTATGGGACACACCCCTAGTGAGTAAGAGCCTAGCTCTGCCCCCAGCTCCCTGCCTCACCCACCCACGTACTGACTCCCTCGCTGCCATGGGGCTGTTTGCATTGGCCTCTTGTCTCTGTAGCCAGGCTTCAGCCAGGACTGAGACTCAGGCAGGAGAATGTGACCCGGCTCCCTGCACCTGGGCCCTGCATTTCTCATCCCTTCAGACACACTTGTTAGTGGAGGAATAAATCACAGTCACGTGAGTGTAGATTATGAAATGTTGTTGTTGCCTTGGAAACTCCCCACAGACCTTCCCCTGAGGGCCCTGGGCAGCCGCTCACATTTCACAGCTCACTTCCAGGTGAGGGTGCTGTGTAGACGTGCCCGTCCTGTTGAGGACCAGCCTGCTGGGGGGAGGCTCCGGCCACTTCCTTTCCTCGTCTCTCTCAGACTATGTCTACAGTTCAGGGCTACGTCTACACTGCAGGCTTTTTGTGCAGGAGCAGATGTTCTTGCGCAAAAACTTGCACAGTGTCTACACTGCACGTACATTCTTGCACATGTAAATGGATAGTACAGCATCAGAAAACAGGGCTTCTTGCACAAGAGTTATTCCTCTCTCCACAAGGAATAAGCCTTCTTGTGCAATAACTCATCCACAAGGAGGCAGTGTGGAGAGCCAACAGGGGTTTCTTGCTCAAGAAAGCCCTATGGCTAAAATGCCCGTCAGAGCTTTCCTGCGCAGGAGAACCTCCACGCTGCCATGGGCGCTCTTACAGAAAAGCACTTCTCTTGTGCAAAAGCACATGGGAGTGTGGACACACTGTTGTGCAAGACCTTTTGCACAAAACAGTTCTTGAGCAAGAAGTCTGCAGGGTAGGTGTAGCCAGCCCCTCTCTCCAGGGAACTGCAGCCCCTCGGACCAGGCAGCTCCTCCCAGCATTCAGTAGGCACTAGGCCGAGAAGAAACCGTCTGACACGGTGCTGCCAGGGAGGGGCCTCACTGCTAGTGACTGTTCCTGTTCCAGGAGCAGAGCGAGTTTTGCCCTGGGCACCATATTGAGGGTGTGTGCACCTGTTTGTGTGTGAGCCCCCATGGCACCCATTGGCGCCTGCTGGGGGGTGGAGGGTCCCCTGGTGCAATAGCTCCTCCTGGGGAGGTGGAGGGACCCCGGTCCAGTATTTCCTACTGTGGAGAAGTAGAGGTAGCCCATTCCCTATAGCTGCTGCTGGGGGGGACCCTGACCCCTTATCTCCTGATGTGGTTTCAGTTTTTCCCTGGCAGATGCTCCAGACATGAGGGATGCCAGCGCACTGGCCCAGCCCGGGCCGGCAGTGATGGTTTTTATGCATGCAGGGAAATTCCCCGGCTTCTCCCCCTCGCAGAGTTGCCGCCTCTCCGGGAGGCGGATGAACTGCAGGTGCGGGACAGCTCCCTGCCAGCAGGGACAGCAGCCAAGGCACCAAATATCGCTAGGTCTGCAGCCAGTGTTGGGAACTGGGCAGGGAACAGGAGGCTTTTGTGTCACACACGTCTCAGGTAGGACGGACCCTCACTGAGCCCAGACTGTGACTGGTCCTAGCCAGGAATGTGTCCGGGGCTGGTTTGTGACACTCTAAGGCCGTGTCTACACTGGGCGTAAGAGCGACGCTGCCACGGTCGATGTTCCGGGCTCTAGGGAAGACCGGCTGATTGGAACTGAGCTGTGCAGAGTCTTGTAAAGGGAACCGCAACTTCTCTGGATATTTGCTGAGTTTTATATGAGGGTTGAGCAGAAGGGACGTTGTGGGCTCTGGAACAAGGTGGGTGAGACAGGAAAACTGCACACAGGCAGGGGAATTAGCTCAAGTGGTAGAGCACTTGCTTTGCATGCGAGAGGCAGTGGGGTCGATACCCACATTCTCCAGTAAAAGATGTTTGCTGCTTCCTCTTTTTCAGAGGCAGAGCCAGCCAGGGGCTAAGTGCTCCCAGGGGCTCCTTCCCTCTTCCATAAGGAAATGGGCTGGTTTCTGCAGTGCAGGGGGGTCATGTTTGCCTCACAGGGAGCAGTTCCCTGGCTAAAAGTCAGGCAGGCAAAGTCCAGCCTGTAACACCCAGCGGAGGGGATTCGCCAGCCTGGGGAGGGCAGGAACAGACCAGCACTTGGGAGCTTGGCTGCCAGCTGCTGAGCACATCTGGACACAGAAGAATCCCAAGACTTGGTTCTGCCAGGCTCCAGTTTCCCCTCTTCTGTTTCTTTTCAGCTCCCTGCAAACTGCCTCCCAGCTGTGGGTGAGGCTGAGTGTGTGTGAAACCAGCTGTGCTTTGGATGATTTTGTTAATTGTTTAAAAAGCCTTGTGCACCTCTTCTGCCTGGGGAGGTGTCTGTAACCATCCTTCCCGTGTATCTATACCAGAGTCTAAGACACAGATTAGAGTTTACTTCCCAGTGGTGCCGCATCCCTCCTTTATCTCTGCTGTTACAGCCCCTGCTCTCTCCCATTTTTAACCCATTTCCCGGGTTTCCATGTTATTCACTTACCTGTGGGCTTTGGGCACCTGCCCCCATCAAACCTAGTTTAAAGCCTCAGTTTGGTCCCTTCCTGAGAACACAAAATTAAAAACTGAGAATTCCTTTGCCCCGCAGCAATCTCTGGTGGCCAAAGGGTTAGCAACCGAATATTTGCCCAACTTTAAGTGCAACAGAAAACAAGAGCAAGTGTGTTTCTGTGATGTAGTGGTTATCATGTTTCCCTAACATGCAAAAGGTCCCTGGTTCAGAAACACAGGGTCTTCCCTTATTGCAGTTCCCCTTGGTGCCCACAAGGCATTTCCAGGGTCTGCCCTCTGATGCAGGGCTGGAGGGCCTGTGTGTTGGCTTTCAGGAGCATGTAGGAGAGCTAAACAGGTTAGGCTGAGATGGGAGGAGGCAGGGCTGGGGCTGAGACTTCTCAGGAGTCCTTTATGTGGGACCAGGTCATTGAAGGGACTCAATTCAGGGCTCACCCTGGAAGTGCCACTACTGTGGCTGTGCACCTTCAGGGCAGTGTGGCTGTCACCTTTGCTGCAAGGGGACACAAAGCCACATAACATCCTGCCACATGCCCAGACATCTCAATCCCCTCACTTCCTTCCCACCCAGCACCCCCCGTTTCCTTTGACACCCTCCCTTGTTCCTGCTCCCCCACCCTGCTCCTGCATCCACGTTCCTTCTCCATCCTTTCTCCTGGCCACACACGGCTCCTTGGCGCTTCTCAAGCCAGGCCCTGCAAGGAGCCACCAGAGCAGGAACCAGCCCTTGGAGCTCAGCTTGCACCAGATCTGGTAGTTTCCCACCACATCTCACCTGGGAAGAGGTGACTTGTTCTCCTTCCTTCTGACCTTACGTCTCCGTTCCCTTCAAAGGTCTCTGCTGCCTCGGGACCTGCCTCCTCAGGGTACTGCCCCTCTGCCCCTGGGCTGGGAGTGGGAGACTGCACAGTCTCTGCACTTGGGCTGAGAAGTCTCATTGGGACTCGTCTGTTGGTGGCGTTAGTCAGCCCGATGGCCAGCCGGATCCATTCCGTAGCGCTACCCGAGAGGGAGCTTTACAAGTGCCCAGTGTCTGTTGGTATTTTCTGGGGCTCTGTGTAAGGGGTTGGGCTTGGCCATCTTTTCCACGGGAAATGCCTCTTCTTTGGAACAGCAGCTCCCAGGAGTTCATGGAACTTCTTCGTCTCAGCTTGGGAAAGGGACTACTCAAGGGCGATGGGACAGAGATTTATGTAATGATGACAGGGGTGCAGAAAGCAATACGAATTTTTTTATCCTACTCAAGATCCCAGGTGACAAAATGAAACTGGTAAGTAACCAAATTAAAAATAAACCAAAGGGGACCATTTTTGCACCCAGTAGAACTCCTTGCCAGTGGATGTTGTGAAGGTGAAATCTACAAGAAGCTGCAAAAAAGAACTGGATAATGTAATGCAGGAAAGGTCAATCAATGGCATTTAACCAGGATGGACAGGGCAGGTGTCCCTAGCTGGTGTATTCCAGAAGCTGGGAATGGGCGACAGGAGGGGTCACTTAACAATTGTCTGTCGTGAGGATTCCCACTGGGCAATGAAATTGGCTGCTGTTGTGAGACAGGATCCTGGGCTAGTTTGGCAACTGGCATGGCCCCGTCTGGCTGTTCTGATGTTCTGTTTGGTTTCTGGTCTTGTCCCCTCTGGACAATGGAAAATGGACCCATGTCCTGAAGGGGACAGAAAGTGGCCTGTGAAAGGCTAGTGTAGGTAACGAAAAAGATAACTTCATGTGTCCTGGATGGTCCAGTGGTTAGGGTTCAGCACTTTCACTGCTCAGGCCTGGGTTTGATTCCCAGTCAGGGAAATCAGCCCCAACTTTGACATGACTCTTTCATCTTACCTCCTAGTTACAGCAACTATGGCACAAGAGGTTCACTAAGGGCCCCTCTCCCTCACTGCCAAGACAGCACCTGCCATTTTCACAAGCCCTTCAGAACAGCAGAGCTGGTGACTCAAACTGCCCCTCCCCTCTCCCATGTGGGCAGCCCTGCAGGAAGCTCTGTGGCACACACAGCACTAGCCCAGCGCAGTGTCATGTCAGCACAAGATCCATTGGTTCAGTTTGATTGTTGAAGGAGACAACCCAGAACTGGCTCCAGCCCCCACTCAGTAACCTGGGGAAATGACCCACCAGGCCTGGGCCCCTCGGAGAGGCAACGATTCCCCACTGGCCAGGGCAGAGCCTCCCTCTGACTCAGTCATGGAGCCTTCTCCCCCTGGTCCTGCCTCCCCCTTCACTCAGCTCTCACTGCTCAGTGCTGCCAGGGAGGGGCCTCACTGCGAGAACCGCCTGGGCAGGTTCCTGCCACAGAGACACGTCCCAGAGCAGGACGGATGCTCAGACCGACACTGAGTGTTGCTCAGCGCTGGGGTGAGACAGGGAAGGACAAAAGGGTCTAACGGCGCCTGCAGCCTTTCAGAACAGCCCCCGGCCCCACCCCCAAGTACCAGCCCTTCCCTCTGCCTCTGCTGGGCTCCACTGGACACTGCCTGGACTCAGGCCTCCCCGGTGCCAGCCTAAGGGCTCTGGAGAGGACACGGCAGCTCCATGAGCAGAGTCCTGAGCCCCTGGCAGGGCAGGGCTCATTAAGCAGCTGGGGAAGGCTGGTCTGCTGCAGAGCTTAGGGCAGTCGTGGGCAATGACTTTTGCTGGGAACTGCTCCCAGGGCTGCACTTTTCCATGCTATTAACGGAGGAGGTGGGGGTCTGGGATGCAGGCTGGTGCAGACAGGAGCTTGGGGCAGATGATTGGGGTGCAGGATCTGGGAGGGATGCGGTTTCAGGATGGGTGCAGAGGCTTGTGTTTACATGGGGTACCAGTGGGTTGAAGGGAGGGAGGGGCTGGGATGCGAGAGGCAGGCTCTGGCTGGGAGACTTACCTGGCTCACTCCCGGCCAGCAGCCCAGCACATTTCTCAGGCAGCCTGCCCTGCCCCCACACAGGCTCTCAACCTCCATTAGGCAATAAGCTGAGATGCTGCAAAAGGCCCTTGTGATGTCACTGCCACACCCACCCCTGCCCTCCAGGGCTAATGTCCTGCCCCAGGCAGCCCCTTTGCATGGCTGAGCTGCTCCCAGGGGTGAAAGTGACACATTTCTTACAGGGACTGTTCTATTGGGCATCAATCCTTGGGCCAGGGGAGGCTCAAGGGAGAAACGAGGGGGGTTTCAGTAAAGCTACATGTGAATGGACCCATCTAGCAACCTCTGCCAGCCACACGCACAGGGGGAGATGTTTGTGCAAGCACAACATGCAGTGAAGACATACTGGGAGAGAAGTGGCAGGCCCAGAAAAAATAGCTCTCTCAGGTGCCAAAGTAGCTCAGTGGGGAGAGTGTTAGACTGAAGATCTAAAGGTCTCTGGTTCACTCCCAGGCTTTGGCAAAAGTCTTTGTTCTTGAAGCTTGTCCCTTCTTTGGCTCCTCTGTGAAGAGCCCAGCTGGGCCTCCTGGAAGGGCCTTGTCTGCCCTGCTGCTCCAGCTAGGAGCCAGCAAGTCCTGCCCCTCCTCTGCCAGGGAAGGAAAAAGGAGCTCTCCTTAGAGCAGCATCAATGCCCTCAGAACACCTGCCCTGGCTCTGCCAGCTGAGTTGTTGAAGCTCCTCTCTCCCTGCTGCTTTGTCCATCCTGGCAGGAACAGAATCCGGGATTCACCCAATCAGGCCGGTGCCCACTCACCGCAGACAGACGTGCACATCCGCACGCTGGCAGCAGCTGTTGTGGGAATCTGCAAATCCACCACTAGACCTGAGTCCCCACATGCCAGGCAGCCCAAGGGAGGGCTCTGGGGGTCTCAAGCAAACAGAGTCTCAGGCGGGGGAGGGAGCGGGAGGGGGGGAGGGTCTCAGCAAACTGGGATCTCGGAGTTTGGGATCTCTGGAGGGGTGAAGCATCAAACCAGCCTCCTCCTGTGGGGCCCGTGAGTGTTGTAGAATCTGGGCCCCTGCAACCTGGCAACAGCAAACAAAAGGTCTGGGGGCCACACAGAGACCCCGCTGGGCTGAGCAGGAAGTGGCTGGGACTTTGCTTTGTCTTTGCCTGTGGGCTTGTCTGTCTGCAGCCTGGAAACCTCCTGGCTCCTCAGACCACTGGTCTGGGTGGAGCATTACCCAAGTGAGAATAATGGAATTGCTGTGTAGATGCTCCCATTGTTATTGCAGTATAATGGCCATTATTCCCAAGGAACGCTGCTGTGTAGATGCAGCCGCAGAGAAATCCTAAGCAAGCGCTTCTACAATGGCAGGGGAGACCCACATCTCCATTCAGAGGCCATCCTGACACAACTGAAGTTTTCTTATATGTGTGAGTTGCTCCGTGAGGCCAAGGGGGCCCCTCTCTTTCCCCTTCTAACAGCTGCTCTGCAGCACAGCTGGGTTTATCCACTCTCACCCTCACTCACCGTTGTGAGGTGTTTTGCAGGGAGCTGAAAAGAAGGCTATGGCTACACTTGTGGCTTCTTGCACGAGTAATATGCAAATGAGGCTAAACATGGAATATCTCCAAACCTCATTTGCATAGCTAATGAGCTCCATATTTGCGGAAGAAGCTCTTGTGCCGGAAGGAGCTGTCTACATTGCCCCTTCTAGCATAACGAAAACCCTCCTGCAGAATGCCGTTATGCCGATTATTTTCAGGACATCACAAGGGCCTTTTGCAGCCCCTCAGCTTATTGGCTAAAGGAGGTTGGGAGGCGATGACCTCACAGAGAGTCCATGACAATGGCTAGGTGGGACAGGCTGCAGGGCAGGGGCCCTCTCAGAAATGCCCCCCTGATTTTGCTGCAGGGAGTCTCCTTCTTGAGATCTGCTCTTGAGGCCAGAGAGAGAATGAGGGTCACAAGCACAAGTGTGAGGAGGAGCCTCATAGGAGTCATCGCCTTTCCCTCGACTGACTGACCTGGAAGACAGATGTCCCTGTGGAGAAGGACAGAGTCATCAAGAGATGCTGCACTAGTATAGCAGGGGAATTAGCTCAAGTGGTAGAGCACTTGCTTAGCATGTGAGAAGTAGTAGGATTGATACCCACGTTCTCTAATGCTGTGTGGTCCCTTTTTTTTTTTCACAAGCAGAGCCATTCAGAAGACCAAGAGCCTCCAGTGGCTCCTCTCTCTTCCTACTCACTCACCCTAAAAGCCAGCCACGTCTTAGTTCCAAATCAGTAAATCTCATTGCACAAGGGACATCGCCTCTTTCGAAATAGCTATTTTGAAATAGTGGTAGTGTGGATGCTCCACTGCTGTTATTTCAAAATAGCTCCTGCCCAGGGCCATACAAAGTAATTACTCCCCAGTGCCTCCTGGGGATCTAAGTCCAGGTAGAGCGTCCACTGGCAGCTTCTTGTGCAACAACTCTTTTGCGGAATAGTTCTTGTGCAAAAGGTCTTGCACAAGAGAGCATCCACACTGCCATGTGCTTTTTTGCAAGAGATGTACTTTTCTGCAAGAGCATCCATGGCAGTGTGGACGCTCTCTTGCGCAATTAAGCACTGATGGCCATTTCAGATAGGGGCTTCTTGTGCAAGAAATTAATGTTGCCTGTTGACACTACCCTCTTGTGGAAGAGCTGTTGCACAAGAGGGTTTATTCCTCGTGGGGAGAGGAATAACTCTTCCGGAAGAAGACCTGTTTTCCGATGCTGTACTGTAAATTTACTTGCGGAAGAACATGCGTGCAGTATAAACGCGCTGCAAGTTTTTGTGCAAAAAGCCTGCAAGTGTAGACATAACCCCCGAGATGGATTGCAGCAGAAATCCCCACCTGAGCAAAGACAGGGCCTAATGGTGCAAGTAGTGAGATGCTGACACTAACAGCCCCACTGCTGGTAACTCAGAGATGCCCTTGTTGTCCTAGGAAGGGGTATGGCCAAAACGCAGGCCTTACTGTGAGCAGGATTTGAACCTGCACAGGGAAACCCTATTGGATTTTGAGTCCAACACCTTAACCACTCAGCCATCACAGCTGCATGTAGTGGGGGGACCAGGGAAACTGGTAAATAATTCCAGTGCACAGTCCTAACATCACCTGCCATAGAATTCACACAGCAAACCATTTCAACAGCTGTGCAGAGGAGTTCTGGCTGTTCTTGTCTTAGGCTGCCTTGGAGGTGAGTTCTGCTTCAAGGTCTTCGCTCCTCTTCCTTTCCCTTCTCTTCTCCCCTTTTCCTTCTTCTTGCTGGTCTCCTTCTTGGACCCCAGTTTATATAGAGAAACTCAATACTGCTTAGTTCTTCCTTGACCAATTATTTTAATATAATTTCACTAACCAAACGTAACATACTGTAACAGAATGACCTAACCAATCATACCCCACCGCCTTAGTTGATTTACACCTAGCAAAATCAATTATACAGCAGACAGAAACAGATCCAAACCAGACAGTGATCACACAGACAAACAACAGGAAAGTGAGGACAAGAATCATAGAATGCCCATTGCACAACCACAACTATTGGTAAGCAGTCTTTTGCCAGTCAAAATGCTGTTAAGTTTTCTCTACTCACTGTGAGATCTGTTTCCTGCCTGGTGACAGTGGGTGCCACTAGGATAAGAGACCCTCCTCCAGCCTTGTGTAGCACTATTTAAATGACATTTAGCTGGAATATGAGCATGTGACTCCAGGCTTTACAACTAATTGCTGCTGCTCTTCCATTTGGCTACAGAAGAAGGCTTCAGTTTAGACCTACTGAATACCTACAGGCCTTCCAATAGGGTTACAGAAAAACCACAGTGCTACATAGGATCTTTCCAAGCCAAAGACAGCAGGATCCACAAGCACAGACAAATGGAAGTAAATACAACTGCGAAGGGATTCACACCCTTAAACTTTTGATCCAAAATCAGACACCTTATTCTTTAGGACACACACTCTTGTGTTGGCTACGATTGGACTTCCTGAAATGTGTAAGTAGGGAGTAGTCTCCCTAGTCCATCAGGTTTCATTTTCCTTGTTTGGGGGTTTAGAAATCATGTCTGAGCTGATGAATTATTCTTATTGTGTGCAACTAAGGATTGCAGCCCAGGGATTTTTCCTGAATCTATGTTACCACCTAGGCTTAAATTCAACACTACACCTAAGCTTAAACAAAGACATTAATTATCTTACCCATTACAAAGATAGCTTCCCCAATTATAACCTCTAATATCATTAGCTCACAGACATTAACCTCTGCCCCCATCCCTCTTCTGTTCTGAAATGTGATTTGTCCTTTTCATATGTGTTCGGTTTTTTAATTATATCCTTTGATATATATGGTTGTGACAATTTTCTTCCACTATTTGATCTGAGGAAGTGGGTCTGGCCCACGAAAGCTCATCACCTAATAAACCATCTTGTTAGTCTTTAAAGTGCTACATAGTCCTGGTTTTTGCCTCAGTCTGGAGTTTCACACCCTGACTGACCAGAATAAAGTGTCTCAAAGCCTCACATAGGGACAGCTCAGCCAGTGGGTTAGAAGCACCGGGACACAGAGAGACTCAGGAACTGCTCAGAGACAACCACTGGCGAGAAGCAGAACAATTCCCCCAGCAGTCGATTGGTTCTGGCTCATTTGCTAGGACTTAAGGAGAACAACAAAGTCCTGAGTCTCCTCCCTGTGACTGGCACCTGCTCGGTTAATCAGAACCAAGAGTCTAGTCACAGAGCACTAGAACTGGCAAGGATCTTCAGAGGTGAATTCCAGTCCCCTGCCCTCATACCAAGGCAAAGCACCATCCAGATCAATGTCTCTCCAAAGCAGGGAAACTACCAGAAGTGAGGTCTGAATCCACACAGACAAATATCTATTAGAACTTAACTCCAACACATTAAACACTCGGCCATCCTGGTGGTGCCAAGGTGGGAGGAAGGATGAAAGATCTCTCTCCAAACAGCCCAGGGACTCGCTCTCAGGGCATCTGCCCATCCCATCTCTGTGCCAGGGCTTCCTGCCGTGAGGGTGAGAGAGCCGCCCCCTCCCCACAGCCAGGAGAGAAGCAGGGAAAAGGGAAACCAAACGAGACAAAACCCAGCGTCCCCAGGGATTCCGAGGGACAGAGGCCTGGTGGGGAAAATACCCCCCCCCCCCTTCACCCAGTGTTTTCCCTGCCTTGCATTCGGCCAGCCCCCAGGGATCAGGCCAGTGTTTCCAGCCTTTGTATTTATCTACCATGGACAGCCAAACCCATTCACAAACTTGTGCCAGAGCAATAACATTATATTTACATATCTGCATATACATTATGCAAATAACTAATATGCAAATATGGAAATAAACTGTTGCCAGTCCCTAACAGATCAGTGTTTGCAGGTATCTACACTTAAAAAATCACAGAAACAATTCCCCTCAGGCTACTGGAGGGGGCAGCTCCTCCCCCGGGGGACTGGAGCCTGCAGAGGGAGGGGCGCAGGGAGAGGCACCCACAGAGGCAGGGGGCATTTGGGACACCCTGGTTATAAACTTCAGAAATTCTATTGAGGCAGAGGAGTTGGTGCCCCCAAGTGCCACCACCAGTCACCTCTGCCCTTCCCACCCCCCTCCCCACCTGATGGTGTGAGGGATCTGCTGCTGTATCTCCCCCCTCTCCTTCTGTACAAGCCCTGCCCTGTGTCTCCCCTTCCCCAGCCAGGCTTCTGGGGCTGGAGGCTTGAGCCCGAGCTGTCGGCCTCAGCGGGACTTGCTCCTCCCCACTCACCTGCCTTGCTGCCTCCTTTGGCCAGCAGTGCTCAGGGGCAGCCGGGAGAGCCGGCACCAAGGGCAGAGGAGGCCGAGGCACAAGCCCCTCAGAGGGGACAGGCCTGAGGCCTCTGGCTTGCCCAGGCTCACGCCAAGGGGCTTTCTGTGGTGCCGGGCGGGGGAGGGAGGCCAGGCCCAGGCCGGTGGGAGAAGGGGCAGCGCCTGCCAGGTTTCTGCATGGTTTCACTCAAGGGTCCTTCTGCGTGTGAAGCACCAGTGACACCCCTGTGCTGCTGGGTTCTCCTGCCCCTCCCCTTCGGGGGGCTCTTGCCCTGGCACTCATGGGAGGGCCAACCTGGGCAAAGCAGCCTGCACCAGGCACCTTCCATAGCTCAGCTGGCAGAGCAGAGGCCTGTAGCGGGTGGTGGGCAAGTGCCCTTAGGTTGCTGATTCAACTCCAGCTGAAAGGAGAGATTCTTCTCCCTCCCCCTGGCTGCAGGCCCGGCCTTAGGACCAGGCGGCCGCCTTGGGTCTGTCCCTTTGGGGCCTGGTGCTACAGTTGACAAAAAGGTTTTGGGTTCCAGCTGCCAATCAAATGTCTTGGGCTGCGCAGGCCTTGAGTCATGGCAAGAGCTGGAGGGGAACGGGGAACGGCTGCACTTTGGAATGGGAAGGAGCCAGCCATGGTGCTCTCCTCAAAAACAACCCTAAAACAGTCCCTGCAGCTGCCTCCGGCTCTCCTCTGAAAGGGCCACTAGCCACTCCCTTTGCTGTGGGCTGGTTCATTCAGAAACTTAGCAGTTGGGGCTAATAGCATTAAGTTGTTGGGCTCAATCCCCTTGGTGAGTTGGTGTTTCTCAGCCAGTCGTCTGGTTTTCAGTCTAATGCTCTCCCAACTGAGCTACTCTGGCTGCTACAAGCAGGCCTCTCTGGAAGAGGGGGAGGGGGACAGAGCTAATCAGATTAAGATAATTTGTCAGTGCCAGGTTGTGCCTGAGAAAGCTGACATGACGATCAAACACAAGAATAACTCGAGGGCTATGTCTACACTTGAGGTTTCTTGTGCAAGCAAGAAAACATCCACGCTGCCATGTGCCAGCTGTGCTTTTGCGCAAGAGCGCCCATGGCAGTGTGGATGCGCAACGGCAGGGATAGCCCCACATTACTGAGTGGGGGCTGGAGCCAATTCTGGGTTGTCTCCTTCAACAACCAAAGGGAACAAACAGATCTTGTGCAGACCTGACTGTGCGCTGGGCTAGTGCTGTGTGTGCCACAGAGCTTCCTGCAGGGCTGCCCACATGGGAGAGGGGAGGGGCAGTTTGAGTCACCCAGCTCTGCCCCTTCTGAAGGGCTTGTGAAAATGGCAGGTGCTGTCTTGGCAGTGAGGGAGAGGTGGGAAAGGGGCCCCAAGTGAACCTCTTGGGTCACAGCTGCTGTAACAATGAGGTAAGATGAAGGAGTGGGCAGCTGTCATATGAAGAGTGAGGCAGGTTTCCCTGACTGGGAATTGAACCCAGGCCTCAACAGCGAAAGTGTTGAATCCTAACCACTAGACCACCAAGAAGACATGAAGATGCTTCTTTCCTTACCTACACTAGCCCTTCACAGGCCACCTTCTGGCAGTGAAGGACTCAGCACATGGGTCAGTGGGTGGGGCAGGGAACTGGGAGTAGATCTTGGCTCTAACTCACTAAGTCATCTTGGCCTGTTCAGTGAATCTCTCCCTGGCTCTATGGCCGTGTCTGTACAGCAGGGACAGCAACACTCACAGCCCCACAGGAGGGCCCCTGGCCTAGCAATGTGGCCCCCTGAGCAGCCTCTGATGTTCCCTGTGTGAGCCCCAGAACCAGCCCTGAGTGACGGGGGGAGGGGGAGCAGCTCACACATGCCAAGGGGCTGGCCAGGGGCAGGACATGAGCCTGCACGGCAGCAGTGACATCACAAGGAACTTTTTCAGCACCTCAGCTCATTGGCTGGGAGGCAGTGACCTCACAGAGGGTCCATGGCAACAGCCAGGTGGGACAGGCTGCAGGGCTGGGGCATCTCAGAGACCCCCATGGCCTGGCTGCCTGGAATCTCCTTTGTGAGGTTTCCCCCTGAGGGCAGAAGGGATTGAGGGTCCCAGCTGGGAGTGTCTCTGTGGAGATTTCCCCTTTCCCCAGGCTGCAGTGGGAGGGGCTGGGGCAGGCAGGGGTACAGGAGGAGGGGCTGGCAATGAACTGAAGAGAGACCTAGGAGAAGCAAGAGGAAAGGCTGTGAACATCTGATGAGGATGGGATTCAAACCTATGTGTGCAGAGCTCAATGGATTAGCAGTCCATTGCCTTAACCACTCAGCCACCTCATCTGAGTATTGGGAATTTGTTACAAACTACCCAAAGCCATCACTGCGAGGAACCATTGTGCCACTCGCAGGCTGGCCAGGGACACCCAGGGCTGGAAGGTTTTGGCTTTTCACAATGTTCCCTGGGCTGTTGTACAAAGCTCAGTGCTGGTAACAAACCCAAACACCCCCTGGCTACATCTACTCCGCAGGCTTCTTACACAAGAACTGTTTTGTGCAGGAGTTCTTGCGCAAAATGTCTTGTGTAATAGCACGTCCACACTGCCATGTGGTTTTGCACAAGAATGTCCGTGGCAGTGTGCACACTCTCTTGTGCAAGAAAGCTCTGATGGCCATTTCAGCCATGTTGCTTGTTCATATTACCTTCTTGTGCAAGAGCTCTTGCACAAGAGGGTTTATTCCTCATGGGCAGAGGAATAACTCTTGCCCAAGAAGCCCTCTTTTCCTACGTTTTGCCATAAATTTACTTGCACGAGAACACGTGTGCAGTGTAGATGCTCCTCAAGTTTTTGCAGAAGAATGGCCATTCTTGAGCAAGAAGCCTGCAGTGTAGACGTAGTCCCTGGGTGCCCAGAGACGGGCTGTCTAGTCACAGTCTGGCTCGGCGCGCTCTGCAATGGGAAGATGTCCACGGAGCAGGCAGATGGCAGCGGCACAGGGCTCTGGTGGGCCCAGCATCCAGAGGAGCGTTTCCGATATGAGTGTTTACTGACAGTGTCCATCTCTGGTCTGATTTCACAGTGTGGTGAGACACTGGCACCCACAGCAACATGGATGGGCTGGCTGGAGGGCGGCGGGTAGGAGCAGTGGCAAGGGCAGTGGGTGAGCCTCATTTGCATATTTAATGAGCCACCATTGTTGTGGAAGAAGCTCTTGCGCCAGAAGAAGCATCTACACAGCCCCTTGCGCAGTGCCACTACACTTAGCCTTATTTGCATATTTCTGGCACAAGAACCTACCAGTGTAGACATAGCCCAATTGTTTTCACTGTCAGGGGGCTCAGAGGCCCCTCCCTCTTCCTACTTGCTCTCCTAAAAAAGACAGACCTGGCTCCCCTTTCTTTTCCCCCAGCAATTGCCATGCTGCAAAGCAGATATCAAGAGACAGCAAAACCAACAATTTCTGTGGCACAATGGAAAGTGTGTTGGACTGTTAAGGTGTTATGATCCAGGTCAGTTATTCAAAGGTTGTGGGTTCAAATTTCACCACAATCACTTTAGCTGCTTCCTCGTTTCCAGAGCAGCTTTTACAGAACAGGCAATCCTTAGGCTGACACTAGGATGAGCTTTAGTCCAGCAGACCCCAGCAAGGGTGGAGGCTGTTCTGAAAGGCTGCACATGCCCATGGACCCTTTTGTCCCTCCATCTCTCCTACTAGTGCTGTGCAACACTCAAGCTATGTCTACACTACACTGTTCTTTTGAAAAAGCTCGGTAAATTGTGAACCCCAGTTTGCATAGCTTTTTCTGCTTCTTTTTTTGGAAGAGGCTTTTCTGACATTTGGTCTGTCTACACTGGGACAAATGTGGGGAAAAAAACCCTTTTTTGGAACATCCCTTATTCATAAAATGAAGTTCACAGAGATGCCAAAAAAGCATGTCTGCTCTTCTGAAAAATGTAGTGGAAGAACAGATGTGATCCCTGGACTAAAGCGTTGTCTCTTGTGCAAACAGAGCCCTGATGTAGCATCTTATTTCAAGTTTAGGGTTCAGCGTAGCAGAGGGTTGACATATGGTAAACATTTTGAGCTACAGAAGTTGTCATTTTTATCTTATTTTGAAAAACGCTTTGGTGTTTACACAGCACCACATTTTGAAATAACCTGCTATTCTGAAATGTCCCTTCCTTCTCATGGAATGAGGTTTACAGGGATGTTGGACTAGCGAGCCCGTTGTATTTCAAAATAATAGGGCACTGTTAAGATGCAGGATAGATATTACAGATGCCTTAGTACCCTGAAATAGCCCTGCAGGGTCAAGGTCACCTTATAGGACCACAACAGGTTTGATGCTGAATTTTCAGCCTTCTCCTCTTGGATGTCTTTGCTGCTGTCTACAGCCACGCGTAGGCCTGACTCTGCATTGCCAGGGCCCCAGCCCCTCCCAGACTGCCAGACAAGAGACAGAGCTGCCAGGGGGCAGGTGTTTTCAGACTCGCAGCAGGGGGCACAAATCCCTCTCTAGGGAGCCTGCAGGAAAGGGAGCCAAAGAAGGTGGATTTTGAGGACTCTGCCTCCCCACAGCCATCCCCACCCCCACAGGCTTTGGCAGAACAAGGGGGGGAGGCTCTGCTCACCCTACTGAGTCCCACTGAGATGTTGAGCTTTTGTCCTGCCCCCCTCAGCTTGGCCTCCCTCCTCTGCCCCATTCCTACCTCACTTCCTCCTTGGGCAAGTCACACAAGGGAAGCAGCAGGAGGAGCCGGCCCCATACGCCAGCTTCCAAATGCAGGGGAGGCTGAGACACAAGTGTCCATCAGGTGCCTGGCCTGACCCATCTGGCATTCCCAGGCTGGCACCAAGGGGCATTCTCAGCTGATGTCACCCCCCCCCATTGCATGGGAGTTGGGCTTATCCCAGGCACAGTCTGAGTAGCAGGAGCTGCATGTATCCGGGGCGCAGCAATAAGAGAAGACCCTGTGTTTCTGCCTGGCTTTGAACCAGGGACCTTCTGCGTGTTAGGCAAATATGATAACCACTACACCACAGAAACATACACAAAGGCTGGGACTTGGAGGACAGTTCTGTTCCTGGCTCTTTCTATCACCCTGCTCTGCAGGGGAGGGGATGCACCTTGTGAACACTCCACCTCTTGTTCTCAGGGAAGCCACTAACCCGAGCTGCCAGCTCCTCATTTCCTCACCAGCCCCTTGAGATTTGTAGCTCAAAGCTGGAGCTGCTGTGGCAGGAGGTGAAACTACAGAAGCTGACGGGACAATCAGCGGGCAGAGGGTTATTTTTTCTCCTCCCTGGGCTGATGTGGCTAGAACTGAGGAGAAAAAAATTCTCTGCCCTTCTCCTTAGAAGATGGAAATTGCAGTTGGGTCTCTCTCTGCTTCTACTAAAGCTGGACCCCAGGACTAGACTTTTGCTTTCTAAAACCCTGGTGAAAGCTGAGAGCAAATTGCTTGTAGGGTGAGAAAGTGAGTTAAGGAAGGGCACTGCCCAGCATGGGGCTTGAACCCATGACCCTGAGATTAAAAGTCTCATGCTCTACCAACTGAGCTAGCCAGGCTGTATGCAAAACATTTCCTAATATCCCATCACAGCATAACAGGAGCCAAGTGTTCTCCACTGCCTAACTCAAGGCTCTTTCTTGCCCCTAATGTGGGGTTCTGGTCTGTGGAGAGGTTTGAACTCGTACCCCACTCCCGACACACCCACTTCTTTCCCCACAAGGAACGGCCCCATTTCCATCTCTCCAGGGACAGGAGAAGGGCTCTGGCCTGTTCTCTGCAAAATGCTCAGCCTGTTTCATTTTCTGCGGGAACGAGTGGGATCCATGCGCCCTGTTCCCCAGTGACAAGTGTGTGTCCTGTTCCCCCCTTTCCACAGACACAGCAGGCCAGGGGGCTATGAGCCTCCAGAGGCCCCTTCCTACTTGGCCTCCCACAAAGCCGGGGTGAAAAGCTGTTAGACCCCAGCTCTCCTGGGCCAAGCCATGGCAGAGGTAACAGGATTCACTCCCATCTTCTCCTGCCTGTGCCCTGGTGCTGAGGGGTCGGCCCCTTTCCTGCTGCCCCAACTCTTATTCCCCACAATGCACTTTGTGCAGGGGCCATTGGTCTTTGTGCCAAGGTGCGTGACTGGGAGTGAAGGCTCCGGGCCCTTCCCCAAATACACAGATCCCCCCCTTCTAACCTGCTCACACTGTCTGGCTGCCTCTAGCACCAGCTGAGCTTAGGAGCCAGGTGGTCTACTGAGCCTCCGACAGTGAAAATAAGGGATGAGAACTGAGTTGCAGTTGGAGAATCCATTGTGCTCTGCACACTTGGGTTCAAATCCCATCCTTGTCGGCTGTTTGCAGCCTCTCTCTTGCTTCTCCTAGAAGTTCAGTGCCTGCCCCTCCTGTAACCCTTTTCCATTAAAAGCATTTGCAGAAAATCATGCCAGGCTAGACGTAGCCGAGATGTCTGCCTCAGTGACGGCCCTTTTACAGCCCTATCCAGGCCCTGCAATAGCTCAGCTGGCAGAGCAGAGGCCTGTAGCAAGTGCCCGTTAGGGGGCTGGTTCAACTGCAGCTCAAAGGGGAGGCTTCTTTTCCCTTCCCCTAGCAGAGAAGGAGAAGAGAGGAAGGGCTTGCTGGCTCCTAGCCTGCACTGAGCTGCAGCCTGGGCATGCCACGTCCACCCAATCCTGCCATAGCTGAGACCTGCCATGGCCTGGTCACCTCTTCCTAGCACAGAAGCCCACGCTCAGCCCTGCCAGGCCCCTGCCTGGTTGGAGCCCAGGCAGGAATGCTCTTCCCAGACCTGTTGTGTCTTCCCCTGCCTCAACTCAGCTCAGAACTGGACCTGCCGTGGCTGGGGCGCCCTTCTCTGGCTGGAACCCAGTCTGGGACTGGACCTGCTGTGTGGGGTAGAGAGGCCTGTCCTGTGGCCGTAGCAGAAGAGGAACCCCTGGGCACTGACCAGCCCTTGTTGCTGTGGCTGTCAGCAGGGAGGAGAGTCCAAAGGGGACACTAGGCCAGCGTGCCCCGGAGCAGGGCACCTGCCAGGCAGTGTCCGGCTGGGGGGAAGGGCTCTGGATGTTGCTGCTCACCATGCACGGGAAAGGTTCCTGTGCTACTGCTGGGGATGTTCCTGTGCTACTGCTGGGGATGGGTGGCCCTTGCTCCCATTCTGGCCCCCCCAAAAAAACAAACCCTCCCCCACCCCGTGGGCCTCACCCTAGAGGTTGGCTTGTAGCAAAGTTACTGCAGAGGTAGGAAGCAGAAGTGGGACGCTGCAGGTGCCTTTATGTGCTTTTGCCATGAGGCTGGTACTTCCTGTCCCCAAACAGAAGCTTCACCGCACAGGCCCCTGCCTGGCTCGCTGGCTCAGCAGGCGTCGGCCCTGGTCTGTCACTGGGGTTATGGCACAGCCCATGTCCCTGGCTGGAGCACCAGGCGGGGGAGGCTGTGCTCATGCCAATCTGCCTGGAAGTGGGACCCAGCTGCACAGCACAAGTATGAAATTCAGACAGACCCAGAGCTCCCAGGGCAAAGGGGAGACAAACGGACCGACAGGAGACTTGCAAAGCAGCGTGTTTGCAGATACCTCCCCTGGCATTTCTGCTTTGAGTCCTGGCAAGCGAATAACATCGGTGTTAACAATTTCCTCGCGTGTCTCCCCTAATTCACGCAGCACCACACAAGTGACCTGGGGTAAGTGGCTGGTCTTTGGGACTGGGCACAACCTGAATGTTGGGGTGATCTGTGGTTTGAGGAAACATCAGTCACAGAGGCCGGCTTGCCCCGGCGACAGGCCAGACCAAAGTCCCCGCGGGGCCTGTCTGTGACTCCTTGTTGAGGGCCATAGATCCCCCACCCAGCACTTGCAGGGTCCCTGCTCAGCCCAGCAGGCCAGGGGAGGCGGGGTGGGGCAGAGAGGAACAGGCTCCCAGGCTGCTCCAGGTCCACCGCGGAGGTGAGTGTGGGGAGAGAGGGACAATCCCAGCTGCCACCCCACACCAGGCCCCTGATAATTCTTCGGCTTGCGTTGCACAGGGAAAGAGATGGAGCAGGGGAAGAAGGGGTGTGATGGGGCAGAGCAGGGGTGGTGCATGGGGGAGCTGGAGGTAGAGCAGAAGCAGGGTGGGACTTGTGCCAGTGGGGTTGCCCCAGGTCCCCGGTCTCCCTTAGGGATGGCCCTGCTCACCGTGTCCTTCCTGTCATCCAGCCCCTACCTGCGAGACACCTCCCCCCACTGCTCACTGTGTCCCTCCTCTCCTCCAGCACCCTGCCCGCAGGACCCCCCACCCTTCACTTGTCATGTCCCTCCTGTCTGCACATCCCCAACCCTGAGAGACTCCCCCCCCTCTCGCCCGCATCTCTCCTCAGCTCTCCTTGACCCCACCCCCCACCCCCCGCTGTGTCCCTTCCCAACCTCTGCATTCACGGGGGCAGGGCAGGAGGGGTGCAGCGGTGGGACTAACCAGGGAAGAGCAGGGCCTGGAGTGGCTCTGGGGCAGGGCCTGCGGTGGAGCAGGGGTGGGACGTGGGTGGCAGAGACGGGCCAGGGAACCAGCCTCCCCCGGGGAAGCTTCTTCCCCCCCCCCCCCCCCACGTCCAAGCTGTTAGTGCTTGAGGGGCTCACACTGGATAGCTGGGGGGTGAGGTCTCAGTACAGAGCCGCCCCCAGCCTGGGGACGGGCCCTGGTGTGTGGCTCTAACCAGGGGGTGAAATCACCAAACCCCCCCTCCCCCTCCCCCACTGCATGTGGGGCGAGGCAGGTGCCTGCCTTATTCTGGCAAGAAACACCTCAGGTGCCTGAGCCACCCGACCCTGCCGCTGGGTTCCCGCCGGTGGATTGCTAAGCAGGGACTGGCGCCCCCTGCAGCCCAGACGCAGGCACCTCCCTGTGAGAGGGGCGGGGCTTAGCACACCCCTCCCCTCCTGTCAGCATCTCCCCTGGCTGGCTTAGACGGTTCCCGGGGCCCTGCCTGCTGAGCTGGCTTTTGTGTGGTGACGCCCGCGCATTGCTTAGGGAGTTTAAGCCCCTAACTCAGCTGTGCAGGTCACAGTCTCTTCCTGGGATTTTCTAGTGGCCTAAAAATTAGGCCCCATGACACTCAGCATTGTAACTCCTGGGACCCTTCCTGGATTGCACCTTGTGCACCAGCCACCTCCCCGCAGAGTCCCGTGGAGGAGCTGCTGGTTGACAAGATGTGGGCAGGACAGAGAGGAGCCCAGGCTGGGCAGGAACACAGCGCAGCAAACCCCAAACTCTCCTCCTAGGGGTAGGATATTCCCTGTGGGCACTCTGGGGATGCACCCCCCCCCAGGCAGCAAATCCCTGGCCTCTGCCTCCAGGAGCTGCAGCCGGGACAGTGAAGTGGCACAGACAAGAATTGCTTGTATTGTTTATTTACAGTAAGTCACCGACACTGGACAGCGAAAGGGCCTGAGAAGGAGGGTTCAAAACCCAGCCTGGAAGGAGATTCCCCAACTTCCAAGAATTGTTTTCTTAATAGCCCCACAACAGGGCAGTTGTCCAGGAAGTAATGTAGGGAATGAATTAGTTAGTCTCATTTTCAGTCACATTTAATAAATCTCTGTCTCTTTCATGCTCCCTCCCCCTCTTCTTTCTTCCGTTCTTTGCTGCTCCTTGTTTTTCTAACTCTCAGTTCCCATCCTTGGTTATTTTCCTGTGTCTCTCCCACCTTTCCTCTGATAGGTCATCTCCCTGGGCTGCTCCGTTCCTTCCCTTGATTTTATTCCTTCCTCTCTTGCTGGCTTCCCTGCCTGGGACACTTTCCTGTTGCTCTTTTCTTTTCTTTTCTTTTCTTTTCTTTTCTTTTCTTTTCTTTTCTTTTCTTTTCTTTTCTTTTCTTTTCTTTTCTTTTCTTTTTTTCACCATTTCCCCAGGACTCTCGCTTTAGTCTTGTTTTATTTGAATTTGCATTTTCCTTTTAATCCCCTCTGGTTAAACAAACCCTTTTCCTGACTCCCTCCCCCCGGCTTCAAGATTAAAAAATAAAATAATAATAAAAAACCCCTCATGTGACTGGCCCAGTGATTTTTAAGGCAGTGGTCACCAAACCAGGAAACCTGACTGGTCTGGCTGGGAGCCTATCAAGTGCTGGCACTTCAACTGCTCCTCCGCCCACTGCCCTGCTGCTCCTGCCCAGAGCCTCAGAGCTGCCCCCCGGAGCCTCCTGCTTGTTGTGCAGGGTGGGGGAGACAGAGGCAGGGGATGCAAATGTCACTCTGTCCCTCTCCTCCTGTACAAGGAGGGTGGCACCTTAGCAAAGAGCTGGGGCAAGGGCAGGGCCTCAGAGAAAGGGTGGGGCGGGGCAGGGCGGGGCAGGGCAGGGCAGGGCAGGGGTACTTGGGTTGGGGTAGCTCTTGGACTGACTTAAATTAAACTCGTGATCTTCTGTTTCCAATGGCTGGAGTTGGCTGTGTGAAGGGGTTTGGTCTGTCTACATCCCTCACCCTCCTCCGCACTCTGTGTGTGACCATCAGTGTCACCGGCTCCCCAAGAGTTACAGGGAAAGAAGGTGACTGTGCTCCTGCAGCAGGAGCTCTGTCTGACAGATGGGTACAAATCACTCCCTGCGTCTGTGGAGCTTCCAGCTTCTTCCCAACCCCCAAACCCTCATTCGTTTCAACCTTTTCATTGACAGATCTCTCCCACTCTACATAGCAGGGAGGAATCAAGGAGGGAGGCTTCTGGGATCCTACATCAGACCAAACAATAAAAAATAAAACCCTGTGTCCTCCCCACATCCTGCCAGCCTGTCCCCTGCCCGACTCTTAGATCTGCCCCCTGCCCAGCCCCCACCTCTGGCTCTTCTGAATTCTCAAGTGGTCTTCTCCTTACCCCTCCCATCTCTGGGACTGGAGGGAGGGAGGGACAGGAGCTGTCAGGTATCATAGAGTTGAGAAGCCAGAGGGTGGGGGTGGGGAGGAGTCCTCCAGGGTCACTAAGACGGGGGTGTGTGAGTCTAGAGAAGCTGATTTCAGGAGCACAGACTGACTGGGGATCCTACCCACACCCCCAGCCAGGGTCGGATTCTCTCCCTAGGGAGGGAGCCTGGCGGGAAAGTGAAGATCGGGGCCTCGGTATCAGCATCAATAAATCTCACCTGCCCCCGGCCACAGTCCAGACAAACACGGATCCTGCTGGGGGGGATCAGGTGCAGGGGAGTCAAAGGGGAGGTGAGAGCTCGGAACTGACTCCCCCACCTCTCCACAGCCCAGATCCCCTCTTTAGGGATACGTCTGATCCATCCCTTCCTGCTCACAGACTCTCTGGCCACCCCCACAGCCCAGTGTCGCCCATCCCCCACCTCCACCTCCCAGCAATGTCTCCCCGAGGTGAACCCCTCACGGCCCAGCACATAGGGCCAAGTGTCAAATCTCTCCGGGTTGTCAGGCAGTCGCTCCTGGGTACGGTCCCAGATAACATATTTCCCATCCTCAGACAGGGCAAGCTGGGAATTCACCGTGTCTGGATCCAGAGTCACAGTCGCTGGGGAGAGAGAATCAGGGCGTGAGGGGCAGAGCTCAGCCCTGGGGGCGGCTGGGGCCATTTCTCACCCTCCCCAGCAGCCCTGTTGTGGCTGGGACAGGCCTGGGCCCCAGGGAGCTGCCTCTGCCCTGGGCCCTGAGACTGAGCCGAGCTGTCACTGCAGCGCCTCAGCCTGGGCAATGGGACCCGCTTCATCAGCTTCTCATTTGTGTGCAGAGGCTGCAGCCTCCTGCCCCCCAACTCGGGCTGCTCCACCCCCAGGGCCAGGCCCAGAGCAGGAGGGTTCGGGGGGGGGGAGGGCAGAGGAGGCAGGTTCCAGCTTTAACCCCCAGAGGGAAACTCCCTCCCCTGCTGCAGCCTCCACCCCCCGCCCAGGGCACAGAGGGGAGGGGGCAGCGCGGGGGAAGAGCCGCCTCACCCCAGAGAGCAGGGCCTGGGCATTAGTCACCCCAGGGCAGTGGAGGGTCCAGGGCTCTTCAGGGCAGCCAGGCTCAATGGGGGGAGCCCAGCTCTGGCTTCTGGCCTGGCCGGGGACAGGGCTCTGGGGAAGGGGATCTGGGGTGGGGTCACTGGGAGGGGCAGCACAGGGCAGAGGCTGGTGCCCAAGGAGGGGCTGCGCTGATCAGCTGCCCCGACACAAAGTGCAGCCCCTGTCTACAAAGCCCCCTGCCTGCAAACTGCGCCCTTAGTGAGAAGTGGGGGGGGGGTCCGACCATCCCATTGCTTAAAGGGGCAGGACACGGCCCCTCGTCCTTCTGATCCAGTGCCCCTGGGGCTCCTCACCACTCAGTGGGCAGGTTTGGGGCTCTGCCTGTCGTGGTCACTGGGGGTTTGGTTGGTGACTTGAGCTACAAGCTCAGGAAGGTGTTTTCAGTCTCCACTTGAAACCTCACCTTGTCTGAAAGCTCCGGGGGACTTTCCTCTTGCTCTCTCCAGTGCAGAGGGCAGCGTGTCTGGTGGGGGAAGGGAGAAGATGGGTGAGATTCAGGAGTCTATATTGCCCACGACATCCCCAATCCTAACACACAGAGCTGGGTTTTTGTTATAGCTGCCCTCCCCCCCCCCCCCCCGAACCCTCTTGGGTACGTCTACAGTGCAGAGAAGAGGCTGCTGCTGCCGATCTCCCAGGGTTTGAATTAGCGGTCACGTTAAGACAGCTAATCACACTGAGAGGCGCTTCTGTAGCTGGTGGTAGACCTGCTTTCAGGAGGAGTAAAGGAAGTCAGAGGGAGAATGCTCTTCTCTCCATTTTCTGCTATGTGTACAGTGCCAAAAGGCCCTGGGGATTCCAGTGGATGAGAAGCTGGTTATGAGTCAAGAGGGTACCCTTGTAGCCAAGAAGGCGAATGGCATATTAGGATGCATTAGGAGGAGCATTGCCAGCAGATCTAGAGAAGTGATTATTCTCCTCTATTTGGCACTAGTGAATCCACATCTGGAGTATTGTGTCCAGTTCTGGGCCCCCCACTACAGAAAGGATGAGAAGAGTGAGGGGGGATTTGGTGGCAGCCTTCAACTTCCTGGAGGGGGGTTCCAAAGAGGATGGAGAGAGGCTGTTCTCAGTGGTGACAGATGGCAGAACAAGGAGCAATGGGCTCAAGCTGCGGTGGGGGAGGTCTAGGTTGGATAGTAGGATTAAACTATTTCCCTAGGAGAGTGGTGAAGCACTGGGATGGGTTCCCTAGTTAGGTGGTGAAATCTCCATCCCTAGTGATTTTTAAGTGTTGGCTTGATAAAATCCTGACTGGGTTGATTTAGTTGGGGTTAGTCCTGCCTTGGGCAGGCATCTGGACTCAGTGACTCCTGAGGTCTCTTCCAGCCCTATGATTCTATGTTTCTAAGAGCTGAATTAAGCTACTTCAACTTCAGCTAGGCAATTCATGCCATTAAAGAAGTTTGAAGCCTCCTACTTTCTCACTCAGGCCTCTCCCTGCAAAAGAACCAACCTCATAGCCTCACTGGAAGCCCAGGACAATCTGTGAAGAGATTCGCTTTCTCCTCAACATCCCTCCCACCCTGCAGACTCCGCTGGGTTTGGCTCATTCACTTCCTGACATTTGTCACAGCCTAGGCCCAGATCCTGCAAAGACTTTGACCTCAAAGGAACTTCACCCACTTGGGTCCCTTTGACACGAGCGGTTCAGAGTTTGCAAACTCCTGGCTCTACCTGTGAGCCGTGGGGTCTGTGTACTCAGCGTCTCTGCAGAAAGCAGCACGGAGCTGGGCGTGTTTCTGTCTGTGTGTCGGCCATTTTGTGCTCTAACAGTAGCTGTAATTACAAAGTAGCTTTTGGAACAAATAAGTTTCAATTAATCAACCTGAGTGTCTGGGATGGCAAGTGGGTGCCATTCTCACCTCACAATCAACAGAAGTTTAATCTAATGAGGAACTAAATAACCACCATCGGTCTCTTTCCATGGCCTCAGACGCTTCACTCACTCTCCCCTCCCCGTCCCTTCTCGGTACCTGTGAACTGCCTCAGTGTCTCCGACAGCGCAGTCATTTGCCGGGAGATACCCCTGACTCGCTCGTCCAATTCAGGAGAAATCTCCTCTGGCGGCTGGAACGGCCCCATCTCACACCTGGGGATAGACAACGTCACATGGGGACAGTGCACCGAGTGACTCAGTTCCCCAGCTCTGGCCAGTGAGTCGCTGCTCTGCTGGGCCTGGAGTTCGAATCCTCCAGTTCTCCCAGCCCCAGAGCAGGGGCAGCGCAGCCCTTGGCCCTGCAACATCCCCTCAAAGGTCCCATGAACAGTCTGCAGCTCTGGCCTGGGGAGACCAGCTGGGGGACAGAAGGGGAACTGAGTCTCTCCAGCCAACTCACCCCTTGGCCTCCAGGCGCTAAGGGGCAGGAGGTTCCCAGGGGAAGGGCTGTAGGAATCTGCCCACTAGGGACTCGACTGAGACACCAGCTCCCCCCTCCCCAGCCCATTCCCACAGGTCTCCAAACAGCCCTCGGGTGGGACAGACTCTGGGTCCCTGCTGCCCTGGGCTGAATGTGCCCAGTGCCCAGCAGTGACAGGCCCATGTCCCACCCCACAGCCCTGAGGCAGCCAGTCCCCAGGGAGGTGACAGCTCCAGGAAACACTTGAGCTCAGACTGTGCCCTGAATGGGGAATTCCAGAGTCTGCTGGGCCAGGGGAGAGCCGCAGGCTGACGCTGATCAGAGATTTGTGCCCAGCCTGTGACCTTCCCCTCACATCTGGCTGCAGGGCCCTGGGGAGATGTGATGCCAACATCAGCTCCAAGCTCTTTCCCTGCGCTGGGCAGTGTGAGGGGAGCGAGAGACACCTACCTGCTCAGGGTGCTTCTGACGTCCTGGAGGAGAGAGAGAGAAAAGAATCTCAGTCCCATTGGGCACACACAAGGGACTCAGTGAAAGAATTTTGCAAACATGGGAACAAGGGGCCCTGCCCTGGCCCCAGGAACATGGATCCCCTGAGCTTATGGGGCTTTGCCATCTCTAGTAGCTCTGTGCCTGTGACTCTGCAAAGCACAACAGTCACTCACATGGCAGCAATGCACCTGCTGAGTTACACCCAGATCTGACAGCTGGACCCCAGCGCTTGTGATTCAGGAGCCTCCCTTCCCTGTGTGGGGAGCTGGGATGTTTCTCCCTCAGTCTCACCTGCAGGAATTCACTCGCTGGCTTCTGACACGTCCCCTCCAGCTCACTGATCCGCTCGCTGAGACGGGAAATCTGCGCAGAGAGTTTCCTGACAGTGTCAGTCTGGAACCTCCCAGTTTCTTCATCCAACTGCTCCAGCTGGGCCAGCAGGAGTCGCTCTTGTTCCTCCAGGAACTGCTGCAGCTGCTGAAACTCGGCCACAATCTTCTTCCTCTCGGCTTGTGTCTGTTTCTGTATGAAAATGGGGAAAGGGCTGGTCAGGGGCATGGATGGAGCCCGGGGCCCTTTCATGGGGATCTGAGTGTGCAGCAAAGAGAACTTCTTGGAAAACCCTCAGATTTCTGACATTTGACTCTGCCCTGTGGGTCAGTTTTCCCTTTGGCCCCTGTGTCCCTCTGAAAGGGAGACTCCCATGTCTGTCATGGGCAGCATCTTCTGCTATCCATGGGCTCTGGGAATTCACATCCAGAGCAGTAGGGGGCAGGACTCAACACCCAGATTCTCTTTAAACTTCTTCATCAATGTGTGGAATATTTTTTCTATGTGCACTGAGGCAAGTGTAAATATGCACCACCAGCTGAAACACCTAGCTGTTGACATTCTGCCAATTAGCTGGGGAGCATCTGAAACTCTCCTGAGCTGCCGCCCAAGCACTCAGTGTACTGGGAACACTGCTTGGCCCCGCACTGACACAGATACCCAGGGAGAGGACAGAAGCAAACCCATTAGCAGGAAATGAGCAGACCCAGCAGACAGCCCTTCCCCGGGACATTCAGGTAACTGGAGGAGGATTTATGGGAAAGCCACAAAGGTTGGATATGAACTCATCCCCTGACATGGAAGCTCAGGGCCTGTCCAGATATGAATCTAATCCAGCAACCCAAGATCGTGGCAAAACTAAGGATGTTAACTAGTGATTAATTGACTAGTCAAGTAGTCGATGGACTTTCCATTAACTAGTCGACATGCACTTCCCTATTCCTCCTTGTACATTTCAAAGGAGGAATGCAGAATTCCGCGTGCAGCCCAGGGCCAGCGGGAAGTCCCGCTGACTCCGGGCTGCGTGTGGGTACCAGCTTTGAAATGCACAAGAATCCCCAGTGGGAGTCAGAGTCCCCGCTGATCCTGGGCTCCATGCTGCACTGCCGCTTTGAAATGTCATGTGGAGCCGGCTCAGCTGGGAAGTCCTCAGCTGACCCCAGGCTCCACATACACTGCACCACACAGCTGAGCCTGGGATCCGCTGTGCAGCACTGCCCCTTTGAAATGCCAAGCTGGGATCCGCTGTGCAGCGCTGCCCCTTTGAAATGCCAAGCTGGGATCAGCTGTGCAGTGCTGCCCCTTTGAACGCCGCCATGGTGTTTCAAAGCAGCAGTGCTGCACAGCTGATCCCAGGCTCAGCTGTGTGGCACTGCCACTTTCAAGTACCCTTTCTTCCCCCCTTTGCTGCCTCTGTCTGATGGGGGGTGGAAATCAACTAGTCAACTGATTATCAGATCAGCATTTGCTGTTTTTACAAAAGTGCACGGAGCGTCCTAACGTCAAGAGCATTTTTGCGCAAGAAAATGTGCAGCAGATCGGCAGAACAGAGGGCTTTTTGTGGCATAGGTATTCCTCTTTCTACGAGGAATAAGTCCTTTTTGCGCAAGAGTTCTTGTGCAAAAAGGTGTGTGTGGATGGGCAACAGGGTTTTTTGTGCAAAAAGTGCTACTCGAAAAAAGCACAGGCTATGCTGTGAATAGCAATCAGAGCTTTCTTGCGAGAGTGTCCATGCAGTCTGGATGCTCTCTTGCGCAAAAGCGCATCACTCTTCTGATGCACTTTTGCAGGGTGGACGCGTTCTTGCACAAGACGTTTTTGCGGAAGATCCCTTCTGCAAAAATCTTCTTGCGCAAGAAGCCTGCAGTGTAGACATAGCCTAAGTGATGCCAATCCCAGGAGCCACCAGGGTTTAAACAGGGGCTGGGAGCTCAGCCCTGAGGCCTGGGGACTGTGCTGGTAGGACAGAGCTGGGCTAAGCACCAGGGCAAGCCCATTCGTTACAGGGAGGCTCAGAGGAGCAAGAGCATCACTGGGCTGCTGCTCGGTGAAGTGGAGGGAGTGGGGGAGGCTCCACACTCCCTGGAGGGGCAGGGCCTCAGGCGGGAGGGGCAGGGCCTCAGTCGGAAGGGGCAGGGATGGGGACAGTCAGCCCTCAGCAGCACATGGAGCGCGCTGAACCATGTCCCCTTCCCTGCCCCCCCACCCCCCTCCCGCCCCCGGCAGCCCTCACAGCCACCCAGCGCACTGCAGCAGTGATTTAATCAGCAGACCCCAGGGAAGTTGACCTTTGTCTCCCCCCCTCCCCACCGTCTGAGGGCCTGGGGGGGCCATTTGTCTGCACAGTCCCAGTTCTGTGGGGCTCTGTCCCTGCCTGGTGGGGACTCAGCCCTGGCCGTGGCTTTGTCTGGTGAGAAATGGACAGGAGGAGACTGAGGCTGCAGCAGGACACCTGTGAGGGTGGGGGCAGGAGGGGGTGGCCCCTCCACACAGAATGACGTAGGCGGGGATGGTCTGACCGAGGCAGGAACAGGCCCACAGAGGCCGACCAAGCATTGAGGAAAGGCCCAGCAGGCAGGCGTGGGCATGTCCTGTGCTCTGGGGATGGGTCAGTGACTCCCTAATTAAACAGGCTGATTTCTGTTCAGGACGGTTGGGGTTTGCCCCAGTCCCTGGTACAGCTACCGGCAGCAGTGCATTGTGGGAGATTCCCACAGGCTGCCTGGTGGGACTAGCGGAACCTCGCTGGCTGGTTCGTGCCCAGGTACCCACTGGCACAGGTCAGACCGGCACCGGGCAGCTCCAGCCTGGGGGTAGTTTTGCTCCATCCCAGTCTGATCCCAGTGGTACCTGGCACAGCCTGCGCTGCCTGGAGTCCTGCTGTGGGTGGACTCAAGGCACTCGGGGTCCCACATTGCATCCAGTTCAGTGACCTCCTCTAGTGCTGGCCGCAGCATCTGAGTTTAACCCCTCCTGGAGCAGCCCAGGAGTTCAGCATCCCAGTGGGAAACCTTCTGTCCCTGCTGGGCCTCGAGCAAGGTGCCTTTCCCACCTAACTGACACATTTCACGATGTGGTTGAGGTGGCAGCATGGCCTAGTGGTTAGGACCATGGACTTCATCTGGAGAAACTGGGATTCTGTGCTGAGCTCAGCCACTGACCTACTGGGTGATTAACTCCCTTGCGTTGTGCCTCAGTTCCCCTCTTCACCTTTTGGTTATCTCTAGACTATAAACTGCTCAGGGCATGGACTGTCCCTGGCTGTGTTTTGCATAAAGCCCGGATCTCACATGGGGTCTGTGAGGGCGACTGTGATGCAAATACAAATAATAAAAACAATCTCTAGTCATCAAATCTGTAACACCAGCCACTTGTAACCCCCCCTTCTCCAGTCTAAAGGCAGCACATTCCCAGAGGCCAGCCTGACATTGATTGGGTCCACCTCCCATTTGGTTTCTTTGGTTACAGCCTGTCCCAGGCCAGGCAGGCTTTAGCTGGCTGTTGAGTCGCACGGGGCAAGGGAAGAGTCAGGGAAATTAGCCAGTGACTAAAACCCAGAATAATTCCCCAGCAGACAGGGCAGCAGCTCCCTACCTTGTACTCCTGGGCAGCCTCCTCTATGGACAGCGCCGTGTGCGTGCGGTGCTTCTGGGATCTGTCACACATCACGCAGATGGGGCCTTGATCCTCCTCACAGAACAGTTTCAGCACCTCCTGATCCTCCTCGCACAGCCCGTCCCCTCCTGCTTCCTTCACTGGTTGGAGGGGTCCCTGCTGCACAGGATCCCTGCACTGCAGGCAGGAGGTGGCTGGGCCGGGTTGCTCCCAGCACTGGCTGATGCAGGCCTGGCAGAAATTGTGCCCACACTCCAGAGTGACAGGGGCTGTGAAACCCTCCAGGCAGACAGAACAAGATGCTTCCTCCTGCAGGCTTAGTACAGGCTCACTGTGGCCAGGGCTCCTTCTGGTCTGGGGAACAGGATCAGTTTCAATTTCCTGAGCGCAGGCTCTACCTGCCTCCAGCAGCAACGGGCTGTTCCCCTCCTTGGAGCTCACTCAGGCTGTTTCCTGGAAGGGGAAGAGCCAGCAGGCGACACCCCAGCCCTGGAGGCTTTGGTGAGAAACGTCCCACACTCTGGTTGTGGCCCTGGCACCCGCCCTTGTGCTGGTGTGGAGGAGCCCTGGGGCATCACATGGACCCCAGAATCCACCATGCTGGGCTGATCAGTTCCCAGACCTGTGTGCGTAAGCAGTGAGGATGAGGCTTGTGAAGAATTCATTGTGTTTGATGTGTGATGTTGACAGATAAAGTAACAGTTGATTATTTATGTGTATCTAGTTACATGCTCCCAGTTGCAGTTTTCCCATGTTCAATTTTCACAGCAGTGGGAAATGCTAGGGGGAGGGGCAGGCAGTACTTGGCTCAGACAGTTGCTATTCAGTGACAGACACTGAGATTCAAAGAGGAAAATCTTTATTATTAACCCACAAATTGTCAATGTGACTCTCAAAACAGACTAAGTCAAAGTCCTTCAACCATAAGAAATTCTCAAGCAGCCTGGCTCTTCCTGGGCCTGTGTGGAACTTTCAGTTCCTATGAATGGAAAGATTTTTCCCCTCGGTTTGTGAGCGGACAGTGAAATCGAGGTTCGCTGGCATCTGCTCCCTCCAAGCCCAGTGACACCCAATTCTCAGGCCAAACACTTATTCCAGCTGGAATCCATGTTTCCGGGGCCCGATCCTGACGTGCGCTCAGGCTGCTCGGCTCGTTCTAAAGGAGCCTCAGTGTCCATGGCGCTGCCGATGTTAATGACTTTACGGGTCCCGCACAGGAGCGGCCAGGCCGGGTCAGACAAAGGCCCCCCCAGCCCCGTGTCCTGTCTGCCCAGTGCGGGTGCCCCAGGGGGAGGGAACAGAACAGGGATCCCCAGTGACCCGCCCCCTGCGGCCCGTTCCCAGCGTCCTGCAAACAGAGCCCAGGGGCGGGGGGGGGGGGGCGGGAGCTGCCTGCCCAGGGCGAGGACCCGGCGCCCCCCCGCAGGTGACACGTTCCGGGGCCCGATCCCGGCCGAGTCCGCGCGCTCCCGCCCCAGTGGCCGGAGAGGCGGGTCCGTGTCTCGCGCCGGAGGGGAGCAGCGCGCAGGCGCGTCACTGGGTTCCGCGCTCTCATTGGTTGGTGGAGCCCCGGCCCCGCCCCCTTCCGAGTCCCTGCCCCGCCCTCAGTGTCTCTGGGCGGCCCCGTCACTCCCGGCCGGACAGCCGGACAGCTGGGCCAGAGGAATCCCCGTCACCCGGACTAGAGAGCAAGGGGCGGGGCAATGTACGTCACTGATGATGCGGCCACGGGGGCGGGCAATTGTGCGTCACTGGGGCGTGACAGCCTGGGGAACCCCTGTCAATCGGAGCGAGAGCAAGGGGCGGGGCAAACAACGTCACAGTGGGGGGCGGGGTCCGTTGGGCTCCGGCTGGGGCCAGTGGCTGCCACGGGGAGCGCTGGGGGCGATGGAGGAGGCGGGGGGAGGGGCAGGGGTTGCGAGCGCTGCGGGGGGGGGGCGGGCGAGTCCGCGGTGGCTCCTCATCTGCAGCGCCCTTGGCCCTAGCGCGGGGCTCTGGACCCTCCCCCCGGCGCAGCAGCTGCTTCGGGGCCGCTCCGCTGTCCCGCGGGAGGCTCCCCCCGCAGAGCCGGTGCCCGCCCCAGGGGAGCTGCTCTCGGCACAGACACGCGGGGAGCGGCAGCCCCGGGGCCTGTAGAATCTCGCTCCGGCCTGGCTCCCACAGGCGGAAGCCACGTGGGGCCCCGCGGCGCTGGGGGCGTGGCCGGGCAGCTCGCGGCCTGAGCTAAACCCCGGGCGCTGGACTCTGAGCGGAGTCACTAGCCCGCTGCGCATGCGCGGTCTGAGCGCGCCCGCCCCATTCTACACCCCGCAGCCGGATTTTAGTGCGTCCCCGCCCGTCACTCCCCGCCCTGCTTAGGCCCCGCCCCCTGCGCGGCGGCTGTAGTAACGTCACGCGGCGCGAGGTTGGAGCCGTTGTGAGGGGCCGTTGGCGCGGGGGAGCTGAGGGGGGGGAGTCGGCGCCCCCATCCCTCCGGTCCCTCCGTCGGGCTCCCTGATTCTCCCGCCGGGCTCGGGGTGTCTGGGGGTGCGGGCCGGGGGCGCACAGAGGGGCTGTGACGGGGCTGCAGAGTGTGCGGGGGGGGGGGGGGATTTGAACACAGGGTGGGGAGGGGCCCTGGTCTGAGGGGCGCAGAGACCCGGGGGGGATCTAGCTGGGGCAGGTGACTGAGGGGCCCAGGGAAGGCCCTGGCGGGGGGGGGGGGGGGAGGAAGGGGAGTGAGAGAAGATTTGGGGGTTTTTTCAGTTTTTAATTGTGATTTTTTTTTGTATCCTCAGTTCTGGTGCCTCATGGCCCCCGGACCTGCCTCCCCACTGCTGAGCTCAGGACAGTGACCCGGCCCCGGTCCCCCAGCCCAGCGGCAGCCATGGCTGCAGAGAGCCCCGTGGAAAGTGTCCGGGAGGAAGCGCCGCGTCCCGTCTGTCTGGAGGATTTCACAGCCCCTGTCGCTCTGCAGTGTGGGCACAATTCCTGCCAGGCCCCCCTCAGCCCTCAGGGCAGAGACACTGAGCAGCAGGGACCCTTCTGGCCCAACTGGCAGCTGGCAAATGTGATGGAACTAGCCAAGCCGCTGAGTTTCCAGGCATCAAAGAGAGCAAGATGGGACGGGGTGTGCGGGGAGCACCAGGAGGCTCTGAAGTGGTTCTGTGAAGAGAATCAAACTCCCATCTGTGTGGTGTCTGACAGATCTCAGGCTCACACGGTGGTGCTCATACAGGAAGGTGCCCAGGAGTACAAGGTACAGAGTTACTGTCCAGTGTGTTTTAATTACAGCGTTATTTCACTAACAGTTACTGGGCACAGTTGTGACACAGCTCAGTAACGCCTACAAGACATGCTGTAAAAAGTAAATGCTCTGGCTTTGTGGCAACTTACGTCAAGATACCCCATGTGGGAAAGGTTTCTCTGGGGCTGTGAATCCTGAAACCCAGCCCTCTCTGGGTGTTTGCACAAGGGAAGGTGTTAACAATCAGAAAGAGTGGCCTGTACCTCCTGTGATCTAAACCTATCAGTGAGCTGCCTTGGGACTGGAGAAGAAGAGGTTACAAGCTGTTATTGATCGGTGGAACAATCTGTCATTTGCCTTCCAGACCTGCAATGGCAGCTGAGACCTGCACAACATCCAGCAAGGGAAAGTCCCTTCTCTGAGCAGGTCACAGTCCAGTTAGACAAACTGTGGGAAGTGAAGGTGGGGCAGCACCTAGTCGCTCATAGTCGCCAGGCACGTCAGGGATAGAGTTTAGCACCGTACCCTGTTAGACTTACACTACTCCCTGCCCCTCAGCATCACTGAACAGTGATAAAGTGTGGCCGTTTAGGAGGGAAAGATGCCTTGATAAAGCCCTAGATCCAGCAGGGAGTGAAGGTTTCTAATAGGGATTCCGAACTTCTGAGGTGCTCCATGAGGGGTTAAACTCCAATGCAGCTGCCTGCACTAGATGAGGTTGCTGAGCTGGATGCTGTATGGGGCCCCGAGCGCCTTCACGCCACCCATAGCAGGACTTCAGGAAGTGCAGGTCCATGCCAGACTCAACTAGGAGTCAACTGGATTGTAGCAAGAGTTCAAACTGGTTAACTGAAGAGCTAATGCTTATCCGTGCTAGTTACTGGTTAAACTCCCCACTGCCCCAGCAGTGCCTGCTTCCTTCTGGCAGCTAACGTCAGTCTGCACCTGCTGGGAGTTCCCATTAGCCAGCAGTCCTTGTGGCCACCCCCGGCAGACCTCGTGAGAGATCCTCAGCCCAGGAGAGCCCATTTCTGCTACCAGCCTTTCCTGTCAGCAGGTTAAAAAAATCCTTTTACTGATAAAATTATAATCAGTTACATGATTAGTATTGTTAAGCATTTTTACCTCCCTATTCCCCACCTGCATCATTCTTTATAAAGGTGCCACCACTGATCCTTCCTTTACCCTCGTAGGTGTCCTGCTGCATCCTCAGTCTCTTCTTGTGTCTTTTTCTATGGACACAACCAAGTCCAGGGCTGAGTCCCTGCTGGACAGGGGCAGAGCTCCACAAAACTGGGACTCTCTTAAAGGCAAACAAATGGGCTCCCGAAATCTAATGGGGTTTGCCCTTGTGCTTATATCTGTTTGTTCAGGAAAAATTGGAGGCCCATTTGAAGACTCTGAGGGAAGAGAGAGAAAAGGTGCTGGAAAGGAAAGCAACAGCAGAAAGGAAATGCCAAGAGTATCTGGTAGGTGCCTGTGGTTTGAAACAGCAGGGACTGGCAGTGGGAGGGCTGTTAGCAGGCAGACTCCTGTTTTGGCCCTGGTGACGTTGGGCTTGTTTGTGTTTCTCCTGGATCATGAATTGCTGGCTGAGATCCATGTGTAGACAGGCCCTGAGCTTCCATGTCAGTGCATGAGTTAATGTCCAGTCTTTGTGGTTTTCCCAGACATCCTCCCCAAGTGAGCTGAATGTCCCTCTGAAGGGCTGTCTGATCACTTGGAGTATTAACATGTTTCCTCCTTTTTCCTTCCTGGTTATCTCTGTCAGGCTGGTGCTGAGTCCTGCCTCATGCTGCTCAGGGTCTGAATTTCCAGAGCCCATGAATAATAAAAGTTACTGCCCATGACAGACATGGGAACATCCCTTTCAGAGGGACACAGGGCCCAAAGGAGATGCTGGGAGAGCCACCTCTGCCTATTAACCACAAAGTACAGTCAAATGTCACACATTTTAGGGTTTTCCAAGAAATTCTCCCTGCTTCTCACTCAGCTCTCCATGAAAGGGCCCTGGGCTCCATTCATGCCCTTGACCAGCCCTTTCCCTGCTTTCATACAGAAATGGACGCAAGCCGAGAGGCAGATGATTGTGGCTGAGTTTCAGCAGCTGTGGCAGTTCCTAGAGGAACAAGAGCGACTCCTGCTGGCCCAGCTGGAGAAGCTGGATGAGACGATTGGGAGGCTCCAGACTGACACTGTCAGGAAACTCTCTGTGCAGATTTCCCGTCTCAGTGAGGGGATCAGTGAGCTGGAGGGGACGTGTCAGAAGCCAGCAAGTGAATTCGTGCAGGTGAGACTGAGGAAGAAACATCCCAGCTCCCCACACAGGGACAGGAGGCTCCTAAATCACAAGTGCTGAGGTCCAGCTGTCAGATCTGGGTGTAACTCCAGGGCAGGGACTCTCTTCCCATGTTTGCAAAATCCCTTCCCTGAGGTCCTCTGTGTGTGTCCTATGGGGCTGAGAGTCTTTTCTTTGTCTTTTTTTTTTCTAGGATGTCAGAAGAACCCTGAGTAGGTACGTGGCTCTCACTCCCCTCACGCTGCACAGCTCAGGGAAAGAGCTTGGAGCTGATGTTAGCACCACATCTCCACAGGGCTCTAAGAGGCAGATGTTAGATACGAATATCTCTGACTCATTGAATTCTGAGAGTCTCACCGTCGCACAGCAGACTCTGGGATTCCCTATTCAGGGATCAGTCTGACCTCAAGTGTTTCCTGGAGCTGTCACCTCCCTGGGGACTGGCTACCTCAGGACTGTGAGGTGGAACGTGGGCCTGTTGCTGCTGGGCACTGGGCACAGTCAGCCCAGGGCAGCAAGGACCAAGAGTCTGTCCCAACTGAGGGCTGTTTGGAGACCTGTGTGGAAGGAGCTGGGGAGGGAGGAGCTGGTGTCTCATTCTAGTTCCTAGTGGACAGATTCCTTCACCCCTTCACCTGGGAACCTCTTGTCTTTCAGTGTCTGGAGGCCAAGGAGTGAGTTGGCCATGAAGACTCAATTCCCCTTTTGTCCCCCAGCCAGTCTCCCCAGGCCAGAACTGAAGAACTGCAGTGGGGCCTTTCAGGGGAAGGTTTCATGGCCATGGGATATGTTGTCCCTGCTCTTAGGCTGGAAGAATTGGAGGAATTCTAACTCCAGGCCTGTTAGAGCTGAGACTCACTAGCCAGAACTTATCAGCAGTAAATGAAATACAATCACATTGAATTGTTTCTGTCCAGGTGTGAGATGGGGCAGTTCCAGCTGCCAGAGGAGATTTCCCCTGAACTGGAAGAACAATTCAGAGGTTTCTCCCAGAAAACGATTGCTCTGTCGGAGACTCTGAGGCAGTTCAAAGGTAACTAGAAGGGATGGATGAAAGGAAAGTGGTTCAAGTATCTGAGACCATTGAATCTGGCCTCTGAAGCCAACCTTCCCCTGCCTCAATTCCCACGTGGAGAATGATGGCCCCATCACTCTGCTATCCTTAGAGACACTGAGCGAACAGACCCAACTGATTGCAGATAAATCCAAGGATCTGCAAACTCTGAACCTCCCATTCAGAGATCAAAATGGCCAAAGTTCCTGTGATGGCCACGTGTTCCGCCACCACGGCTCCAGGTTATGATAAGAAGCAGTAAGTGAATGAGAAACCAAGTGGGAGGGGGTGTAAATCTCATTTACAGCTTCTCTCTCCTGGGACAGGTGTGAGGCTGCAGGGATGTTGGCTCCATAGCTGGGAGGTGCCCGAGTGAGAAAGGAAATGAAAGTTTAGACTTTCATATTAAATTCCTGAAACAATTCAATGTGATTGTCTCTGTCTGGTCTCTGATACAATTGAAATGCAGAGTTCAGCATGGGGACATGGTTATAAACAGGAGAGCCTGGAATCTCACCTCTCTTATACCTTCCCCCACCAGACACTCTGCCCTCTGCACTGGAGAGAGCAAGAGGAAAATCCCTGGGAGCTCTCAGACAAGGTGAGTTTGCAGGTGGAGAGTCTTTAAATGATGAAAAAATTCCAGTGGAAACATCTTCATGGGGTTTTCATTAAAGTTACCAACAACGGCAACCATAGTGGACTCAGACCTAAATCACATACACTGATCAGTGAGGAGCCCCAGGGGCACTGTATGGGGGCCTGTGGATAGTTGGAAAAACACTGGTCTATGGGTTTGTGATGCTAAAGGGGTGAAGCTAAAGCACACATAGGATGGCACCTTCAGGCTCAGATTTCACTGCTCAGTTTCAACATGGGGTTGGTTTCAAACAATAAATAGGGTGAAAGGCTGAGAGCTGCCAGGCTTCCACTATATCAGGTAGTTCAAGGCAAGAAACTGCTGGATTCCCAAGGGCTGTTACGTCTAGTGGAGGCATGGGCAAAATAAGAGTCCATGGGTCTGATCTACCTGACCAAGCCATTTGATCTAGCCCACAGATGCCACTCTCCATCTGCAAGCCACTCAGAAAAAAACTGTGAGCCTAGAGGGGAGGAGGAAAGGGTTCAGACATTGCTTCCACCCCCAGAGCAATCTTATTTGCTGGTTTCTGGCCAGAAACAAAGCACTGCGCCCCTTCCCCTCTGGGTCAAGTATTTACACACCCTCATGGCCCTGCAGTCTGAGAGAGGGTCAAGCAGGCTCCCTGCCTGCCTGAGGTGCTTGGCCTCTGTCCAGGAGTCACTCAGATAAGGCTCCTGTCCAGAGCTTGCCTCTGACACCCCAACCATCTCTCTTCCCCTCCTAATCTCTGCTCCCCACTCCTGCCCCACACTCTGCATACCCAAACTCTGTCCTCCTGCTGCAGCTATAAATGCAAGAGCTCTCTGTGGTCAGAAACCCACAGCCTCTTATTTGTCCACTCAACCACTTACTTTAAATATCTAACTTTAATTTAGATAATGAATAGTTGGCTAATCCAGTGTCCTAGATCACAGCCTGCCTCCTTCACCCAAACTCCCTCTTAGACCCCCTCTGTCTTCCATCCCAAACCCTTGCCCCAAACTTCCTCTTCATCCCAGCATCCGTCCCAGACCCTGCATTTCCTGCATTAATGTCATGGAAGAGTGCAGCTCTCAGCCACTTTGCATTTGGCCCCCCATCAAAATGTATTACCCACGCTCTCGAGTGGATAAGGCTCAGTGAGAAACAATAAGGGACAGCTGAAGCCAGACTATTTCAGGTTAGGAAAGAGGCACGAATGTTTGATAGGGAAGATGATTTGCTTCTGAAACAAATGAGCAAAGAACTGGTGGATTCTCCATCTCTTGATGTCTTCAAATCATGGGGACTTTCTAGAAAATACACTTTGGGGAAATGGAGCTTTGTGCCTGGGGAAATGGACTGAGTGTAATGGCTTGTGCCACTCGGGGGGTCCGACTTCATGATTAAGGATATCTTCTGATCCCATGAATCTTAAGATCTCATCCTGCAAACACTCAGCGCACGTGTTTAATAAGTATCTGAATGGTGGTGGTAATTTCACTGACTCTGTTGTGAAAAGGCTTTATATCATCTTTGTCAGATGAGAGAGCAAAGTTTGTGCTGCAAATCCATGAATGAAGACTAAGGGTTTTAAATACAGCAGCCTGCATTTAGCCTATGTCCATGTTCAGGCAGATGAATATGTGGCTTATCAGAAACGCTGGGTGCTGAGAACTAAATCCCATTGTTGCAGATGCAGTAATGTAATTCAAGTCAGGTACAGAGAGAAATGAATGTGGATTTGGGATCTAACTCCTGTTCATGGAATATCTAGACTAAAGCTTTTGCCCACAATGGCAGAATCTAGCACATGTGTCACCAGGGACAGAGTCTGGGTGGAATGGAGGTGTGGAAAGGATTAAAGCCCCTTCTGAAATGTCTCCAATTCCCCTTCTCCCCCTGCCAGGCTGTAGAACACCCATGTCTGACTCCAGTTCAGCCCCTGGCCTGCAGAGCCAGGGACAGGAAATGGCCGTGGCGGAGCCGGTGAGCTTCGAGGAGGTGGCTGTGTACTTCTCTGAGGAGGAATGGGCTCTGCTGGACCCGGGCCAAAGAGCCCTCTACAGGGATGTGATGCAGGAGAATTACGAGGCTGTGAGCTGGCTAGGTAAGGATTCCTGTCCCCTTGTGTAACAGAACCTGGGTGGGCTCTGGAGCAGCTGGGTTGCGTTTGGTTCAGGGTCCCTCATTGCGCGAACCCTCAGTATCAGCAGTATCTGCCCCAGTAATCCTGGCTCCTGTGTGAGAGGAGGTCCAGCGACATAATAGTGGTGCTGCTCTTCCCACAGCCAAGGTCTCATTGTGGTTCTCACCATCATGCCCATGTTGTGCCTTGGCCGGAGGTGTCAGTGGAAGGGCCCAGGCAGGAACGGCAGGTACCAGAGTTTTGGGGCTGGCTGCAGCTGCTCTTAGGGTGCGTCTAAACTACAGGGTAGGGGGTGAGTTATTATGCAAGGGGCTCCGAACCTGTCTGACCAGTTACCTCCCAGGGAGTGGAACAAAGGAAGGAGGGCGAAGTCAGCCCTGGCGGCAGGGCAGGGCTGGAGGAGTGTCAAGTAGTTTCTGTTGGGGATGATGGAGGCAGCCTAGGGAAAGGGCTGGAATTTAGGGGCCCGGCCCAATCTCCCCCATCTCTAGGGGGGGCTGAGGCATCCTAGGCCTGCCCTGTAACCCGATTACATCTATGCTGTACTGTATCCTGGAGACGCAATAAACTCCCTCTATTCTACTGGCTGGTGGAGTCTGTTTGTGCCACTAAGGGGGGGCAGCAGTCGGGGAAACCCCGATGCGTCGTAACAGCCGCGATTGTTTAAATCGCGGCTTCAATTCCCTTGGCCGATCCGCCTCATCTACATGGCTCCATCGACGGAGCCATGTAGTTTACACACACCCTTAGGCTACGTCTAGACTGGCATGATTTTCCGGAAATGCTTTTAACGGAAAAGTTTTCCGTTAAAAGCATTTTCGGAAAAGTGTCTAGATTGGCACGGACGCTTTTCGGCAAAATCACTTTGTGCGGAAAAGCGTCCATGGCCAATCTAGATGCGCTTTTGCGCAAAAAAGCCCCGATTGCCATTTTCGCGATCGGGGCTTTTTTGCGCAAAACAAAACTCAGCTGTCTACATTGACCCTTTTGTGCAAAAGGGACTTTTGCCCGAACGGGAGCAGCATAGTATTTCCGCAAAAAGCACTGATTTCTTACAGTAGGAAGTCAGTGCTTTTGCAGAAATTCAAGCGGCCAGTGTAGACGGCTGGCTAGTTTTTTCTGGAAAAGTGGCTGATTTTCCGGAAAACTGGCCAATCTAGACACAGCCTCTGTGTCTGCAGGACCCCTTGTGCTGAGCCCCTGGAAGGAAGGCATCAACTCAGAGTCCTTCCCTGCCTCTGGTAGATTCTCTGCAAGCCAGAGGGGCACCAAATGACAGGCCCGACTGGCCACAAAAGGAGGGTTGGTGCTGCTGGCAGAGTCAAACCAAGGCTGCAGAAGGAGCTGAACAGCAGGAGAATCTAGGAGCAGCAGAGAAGCAGCCCAGCCTGTCTCTACCTTGGCTGGCCACAAGAACAGGCCGGCACTGCCCTGGCTGTCTGCAGGGCTGACAGCTGTTGTGGGCACCCAGGCACAGTCAGTCAGGATCAGGAATATGGAGCATAGGCAGGGCCTGAAGTGGCCAACCAAGGATTCATTCTCCTGATCAGACAATTCCCCAGCCTCCTTCTGGCTCAAGTAGAGCATCTGAGCCCAAGAGCAGGACACGTCCAGCCCCAAGCTAAGAGCTCTGTGGGCAGAGCCCACAGGGCTCTAGAGCTCTGCTGGATCCTTTCCCTCGCAGCCCTAGTGACCTCATGTGGCAGCTCAAATCAGAGTCCTGGCTAGAGGTGTCTGTCATTCCTGAAAGCCCTAGAGCTCTCCCCTTATGAGCAGTGTGTTCCTCTCCTGCCCAAGTATGCAATAGGCCCTAAAGGAGACTGAGTTGTATCCTGGAGAGTGCAGCAGAGCGCCCAGTTCCCCATGGGAGTCTGCTGGGTTATTCCCAATATGGTGGTAGGGTAGGGGGAGGATGGAATTAGTCTTGCCTGGGATCTTGTACCAGCCAGAGACAAGTCTCTGGAAGGTGGGGAAGGAGCCTGTCTGGGTAGGAGACTCAGATCCTGGCTTTGGAAGCAGGAATGGCACAGACCTTAATGAACAAGATCAGCACTTGGTTAATTGCTCCCGAAATAGGATTTCCAGTCTTCAAAGCTCATGTGCTCTCCTGGGTGGAGCGAAGGGAAGAGCTGCAGATCCCGGATCTCCAAGGCTGTGAGGAAGGGGAAATCATCAGTGACAACCACACAGGTGAGATATCAGCTAAACTGACTCAAACCAATTTCTGTGTTCTCATGATGTTGATTGTGTGTTTTCATCAAGTCTGACTGGCCCTTCAGCCTGTCTCAACTCCAGTCTGAGAGAGCTGGGTAGGGAAAGAGTTATGGGGGAGCAGGGTGAACTCAGCTCATGATTATTGAATCTTTCCAGCCATTCTTTGGGTTTGTCCCCCATTTTCTGTTCACCATTCAGAATTTTTCTTTCAGCTCAGCACAGAGAATGACTCCTGTGTGGTTTCTCTCTCCCTCCCAGCAGGTGATGGGATGCTGAATGAGAACAGTGAGAGGAGTCTTCAAGAGGAAGGACCTGAGCAAATGGCTCCATGTGGGGTATTAGTGGAAAGAACTGAAGGGCATGTTTCTCAGAGTCCTGAGCAAGGAGAGACTTGTGAGAGTCAGCGTAGTCTACAAAGGCAGCAGGGAAACCATCCAGGAGCAGGACAGGATAAATCCAGTCAGAGGATCAGAAGGTTGAAAACAAACACAGAAACTGTTCAAAAGAAAATCCCCCATCAACATTCACCTTGTGCTTGCAGTGACAGTGCAACTCCTAGTAAACATGAAAGAGCCCAAACAGGAGAGAAACCCTTCAGCTGCTCTGACTGTGGGAAAAGCTTCAGTCAGACCTCAACCCTTGTTATCCACAGGAGAGCCCACACAGGAGAGAAACCCTTCAGCTGCTCTGACTGTGGGAAAAGCTTCAGTCGGAGGTCACAGCTTGTTATCCATAGGAGAGCCCACACGGGAGAGAAACCCTTCAGCTGCTCTGACTGTGGGAAAAGCTTCAGTCAGACCTCAACCCTTGTTATCCACAGGAGAGCCCACACAGGAGAGAAACCCTTCAGCTGCTCTGACTGTGGGAAAAGCTTCAGTCGGAGGTCACACCTTGTTATCCATAGGAGAGCCCACACGGGAGAGAAACCCTTCAGCTGCTCTGACTGTGGGAAAAGCTTCAGTCACAGGTCAGGCCTTTCTAGACATAGGAGAGCCCACACAGGAGAGAAACCCTTCAGCTGCTCTGACTGTGGGAAAAGATTCAATGACCTCTCACAGCTTGTTATCCATAGGAGAGCCCACACGGGAGAGAAACCCTTCAGCTGCTCTGACTGTGGGAAAAGCTTCAGTCAGACCTCAACCCTTGTTATCCACAGGAGAGCCCACACAGGAGAGAAACCCTTCAGCTGCTCTGACTGTGGGAAAAGCTTCAGTCGGAGCTCACACCTTGTTATCCATAGGAGAGCCCACACGGGAGAGAAACCCTTCAGTTGCTCTGACTGTGGGAAAAGCTTCAGTGACCGGTCACAGCTTGTTATCCATAGGAGAGTTCACACAGGAGAGAAACCCTTCAGATGCTGTGATTGTGGGAAAAACTTCAGTCGGAACTCAGCCCTTGTTATGCACAGGAGAGCCCACACAGGAGAGAAACCCTTCAGCTGCTCTGACTGTGGGAAAAGCTTCAGTCAGAGGTCAAACCTTGTTATCCATAGGAGAGCCCACACAGGAGAGAAACCCTTCAGCTGCTCTGACTGTGGGAAAAGCTTCAGTCGGCGGTCACACCTAGTTAGACATAGGAAAACCCATACAGAAGAAGCTATTCACCTGCTCTCACTGTAGGAAATGCTGCAGTCATAGGTCACACCTTGTTATCCATGAGAACTCTCACAGGAGAGAATCCTTTAACTGCTCTGACTTTGGGAAATGCTATAGCGAGAGTTCAAGCCTTGTTGCATATAGTTGAACCCACACAGGTGAGAGACCCTATAGTGGGGGTGAGCAAAATTTTCTCTGTTGGTAGAATCCAGCCTTCCTAAGACTTTGATCCTGTCCACAAGGCAGTGCCAGGCCCCACTTCCAAATGAAGATGTACTGAGGGGAAGGAGCTTAGCCCCACCCCCTCTTCATGCTTTGTAGCCACTAGAGAGGAGGCAGCGCTAGGCTGAGTCTTTGCCACACAACCTGAGCCCGGCACTAGAGGCACTGCTGCCACTGCACTGCTGGCCTCCAGGGCCACATAGCCATGTCAGGGGTGCCTCTGGGGCTGTTCCTGGGCTGCGTGGCTGCAGCAGCAACACCTCCAGTCCTGGACTGAATGGGAGCAGTAGTGGTGCCTCTGGTGTCCGGTGTCTGGTCCTAGTCTGTGTGGCTGCTGCTGCAGCAGTAGAGCCTCCCTCTGGGGTGACGAGGACAGTGTGGCTGGAGATGTTGTTTCAAGGGGTCCCAAAGCCAGGTAATATTTGTTGTCCTTCCCAGACACTCCCTCCCAATCTCCTCAATTCCCTTTTTCCTGGCAGCCAGCACCCCCAGCTTGCATTGACACAGTCTTTTTTTCTTGCACCCTGTCTCCTGACCAGACACTGCACCTTCCCCCCAGGCCAGACACCTGCCTGCTTCTGCATCCTAGATCCTTCTTCAAGACCCCAACCCTTTCTTGAGGCCCCTGTCATGTTATTGGATTTTAAGGTGAACATACTCACCTTAAGATCATTGCTGTACTCACGGGAAACTGTTTGCCCCAAATTTTGTACAGATTGGGTCATGCAAGGTGTCAAATGATAGCTGATGTTGTGCTGATTCTATGTGTGGTATTCATGTACTTGTTTGGAGTTTGTATGGGAAGTTAAGACTATGGGCTCTGCTGATGCTGCGTATGGACTGCCTGTCATGAGGAAGGAATGTGCAATGAGTTACTATGCTAATTTGTATGGCTCCAAGGACAATGGTTCTCAGGGTGGCCAATACACAGCTGAGGAATGCATGTGGAAAGCTGCAAAGCAGCCAGGGCACAATGGCTGCTGGCATATGAAACAGGTCACTTGACCATGTAACTAGCTCCAGCTTGGGAGACACCAGAAATGAATATCAAATGCCCTGAGGGGGCTCCATGTGCCTTGCTAAGTACAGAGACACGGGAAGGATTTCTGACCCATCCTGATATACAATGTATGCCAAAGACTTTTATGCTAGCAGTTTGTAACATCTCTGCTAAGATCCTGCATCAAGAACTTGCTGATTGATGTATACAATGTATTCTCCTTAATAGCCTTACTCTCAACCTTTTCTTTCTTTTATTAATAAACCTTTCGATTCTAAAGGATTGGTCCACTGTGATCTTGTGGGTAAGATGGAAAGTATAAATTGACCAGGGATTCATGCCTGGTTCTTTGGAACCAGGTGGATCTGTTCTGGGTTGGAGAGATTGGGCTGTATAACCCCTCACCTGTGTGTAAGCCCAGGGCTGAGTGTGGCACAGGAAGAGCTGGGGTATCTGAGGGATTTTGCTCATGAGGCTTCCTGCAGGCTGGATTGGCAGCTGAAGTACTCAGTGTAACTGGTTTGTAGCCTGTTTTGGAAAGGTCTCCAGTCAAGGGCTGTCAGCAATTTCCCCTGAGTGGATTCCCTCAGCGGTGCTCAGGCCTGGCCTGGCCCGGCCAATCACAGCCCTGCCCTCTCCAAGCCTTCTGTAGATTACTGTTGCTAATGGAAACTCACTTAATTACATAATTAGTCAAGCCATTTTGCTAGGGCTGCATCTGGGCAGTTGCATTTAAATTATTAAAGAGATTAAACCTTTTAACTTTCTCATGTTAGTTGATCAAACTTTATTTTAAATTAAGTAAAATATTTATGTCCAATACATACTGTGGAGGTAGGCCTCGCTAGCCTGGCCAAAGACTGAACCGTACACAGTGCGTCCTGCGTCAGAAGCAAGCTTCCTAAGCAAGTTGAGCATGAAACCACAATGCTGTTAAACAAACAAATAAAATCGCAGTGCTTGTAATTTATCTGGTCAAGCAGAGATTACCATTTAAGGATAAAGTGCCTTCTGTTCTCTTTTCTCTGTAAATTTCCACTGTGACTTTGTAAGAAGGTATAAATATCTCAGGCATTTGAGTGTGAGGAAGGGGCTTGTATTGGTAAGGGGTGACTCCCTGCCATCTGTGACAACCCCCTCCCCCACAGCTGGGTTATTAATTTGGTTTTGTCTGTCTTGAACCCTAAAGCTAGCGTGTGTTTATTTCATGACAGCTGGGAGCAGCCGAAGCCAAGAGCCTTGTTCTACTGTGTCAACAATCTCTGAGGTGGCATAAAATCCCCTCTCCAGTTTCTAACCCTGAAATATCATCTTTATGATGTCATTCCTGGCCTCTTGATACAGCCTTTGAACTCTGACTGCAGAGATATGTCTACACTGGCGGGTTCTTGTGCAAGAATGGCTGTTCTTGTGCAAGAATCCGCAGAGCGTCCACGCTGCCCACCTGTTCCTGTGCAAGAAGATTTAAAGTACGGCATGGTAAGAGAGGACTTCTTGTGCAAGAGCTATGCTCTTTTTTTTAACAGGTGTAAGCCCTCTTGCACAGGGGCTCTTGAACAAGAGGGCAATGTGGATGCTCGGCAGGGGTTTCTTGTGCAAGAAAGCCCTATGGCTAAAATGGCCATTGGAAAGTTCTTGCACAAGGGAGCATCCACACCGCCATGGATGCACTTGCACAAAAGCACAGCTCACACATGGCAGTGTGGATGTGTTCTTGCGCAAAACTTCTTGCACAAGAACCCGAAAGTGTAGACATAGCCCAGATGTTTGCTTACCAGAGATGCCAAAATAGACTAAGCCATCTCGAGAAAGGCTTTTGCCAAAGCCAGGGATTGAACCAGGACCATTCAAATCTTCAGTCTAACACTCTCTCAACTGAGCTACTTTGGCAGGTGTCTGCAGCTGTCTAAGGCCGACGCTTCTCTCAGGCATGGTTTTTTTTCTGTGGCAGTATACAAGAGAGATGCTGTTCTCTGTGGCCCTGCAAGGCAAGATGAGTTTTGCCTGCCCCCCTCTGCCTGACTCGCACTTGGCCCCATTCCTGCCACTTTTCTCAGGGTGTTCCAGTGGCGACCAATGGGCAGAGTGAGTTTCATAATGTGCCCCACTAGTGAGGTCGTTTGCGCTTGTGCAGATGTGTGCTACTGTGGTACCCACCAGTTACTCACAAAGAGCTTAGCTAAATATAGTTTTATAATTTGATAGAAGAAACAATTCTGAAACAAGGGATAGTTAACAAGGTACATGACTTCATATATTTAGTATGAAATCAAAAAGAACATTAACGTTACAACACATTCCATAGCTATTTCGTATCTTATGGGGATTGTTCCTTTGAGGCATAAAACAAAATTGTCCATCTTCTTGATTTAGCAAACAAGCTATGATGATTCATATTGCTACATGAAATGAAATCGTTGTTACACTTTGATGGAAATTAAATATTCTGTTATTTAATGATCTCAGTTCGGAGTCCTGTTTGAGTACATCTACATTTGCTCCCTAGTTTGGACTAGAGATGCAAATGTAGGTGACCAAAATTGCTAATGAAGCAGAGATTTAAATATCCCCTGCTTCATTAGCAAGATCTTGCCTGGCTCGCTAGTCCAAATCACAGTTGATTTGAACCAGTAAGTGCGTGGCTGGACACGGTAGTTCAAACCAAAGCCCTTGGTTCGAACTAATGTTACTTCTTATTTTTTGAGTCCAAGGTGTTGTCCTGGACCATAAACCAGAACAGCTCTGTCCAGGGAAGGCACCATGGCTTAGCTGGTTAAAGCACCTGCCTTGTGAACAAGAGATCTAGGATGCAACTCTCAGTGGTACCTTGTTGTAGTCTTTGTTCATGTTTTCCTAAGTCCTTCTGAAACACAGAAGAGACCTCCCCTGGCCACCCATAGAACTGCTGGTTCAGGAAAAGGCTGATTGGGGAGGAATGTTGAGAAGAAGGAAACCACAAGCCTGGAGTGGTTGCAGAGGCCATTGTGACTGGCAAGGCAGTGGGAGAGTTTGAACTCCCTGGATTTCCTACTGGAGCTCTGCTTAAAGCTGCAGGATCTGACTCCAGAGGCTGCCCTTAAATGCAACAGAGTTTGAGCTGGTTGTAGCTCTGCCTTTGGCACAGGGAGTTTGTACTAGAAAGAGGCAGGCTGGGTGACTAAGAACAAGAGGCTGGGCATTCCCTTCATTGAAGGGTTGTCAGATCATCGTGAGAACGTTGCCCGGGATGCCACTTAAAAGATGGGGCGGCAGGGAAGAGTAGGAATGAGACTGGCAGGGGGCTAAAGCAGCAGGGTTGGAGTGACCAGGCCAGCTGTGCAGGGGGCAGGAATGTCTCTGCTTTGTTCTCACAACTATTCTGGAGGACACTTGGGGGACGTTCGACTCGCCAAGGTCCAGCCAGGGGAGCGGACAGCGGAATCTCTCTTTAAAGGACGCGAAGGCTCCTCCACACTAATACAGACCCTGCTGAGCCTGCGTGAGAAACAATCCTTGCTTTAGGGCTATCCTGTGTAGGGCTTCATCAGCCCAGGGAGCAAAGGGCAGGCGGCATCCCCAACGATGCACAGGGGCAGGTCCACGTCTCCGGCCCTGAGAGTGCGGTTGGGGAAAAGTGCTGGGAGGCACCTTCTGGTAGAATCTGGAGCTGCAAAATACGTTGGCATCACGTGTCTTCTCTGAGAATGGACCCATATCCTGAAAGGGACAGAAAGGGGCCTGAGAAGAGCTAGTGTAGCTGAGCAAGCCATGCAGGTGCTTGTCTTCCTGATGGTCTAGGGGCTAGGCTACAGATAGAATACAGCCCTTTCACCGCTGTGCCCTGGGTTCGATTCCCAGTCAGGGAAACCAGCCTTGTCATGAAACCTGTCTGGTCTTTGCCCTTTTCTATCACAGGGAGTGCCAGTGGGTTGAGGGAAGGGAGGTGGAGGTGCTGGGGTGCCAGAGGCAGGCTGTAGCTGGGAGACCTGCCAAGCACAATTCTCAGGCAGCTCCTTCCCTGCGTGGGCAGCACAGGTTGTATGGCTGGGTGAATAAGAGCTTGTTGGGATGTGCTTTGGCTTCCTTATCTGCAGGCTCCCCAGAGAGAATTTTGTATCTATGCTGTGGTCTGTCTGGCTCAACGGGTGGGTGAGATGGGCTGGGCCCTGGAACTTACAACCTGGCTGGAGCTTGCTGCTTCCCCGATACCCTCCTGTGTGGTCCCAGCAGCTGCCAGGCTCTGACTCTTGCCACCCTGGCACTAACAGGTGCCTCCATCTAAATTCTCTTTTAAATTGGTCTCTATGGGCCCTCTCAGGACATTTTTCTCCTCAGCAGCACACAAGAGAGAAGCTGTCATCAGTGGCCCTGCAGGGCAAGATGAGCTTTGCCTGACCCCTCAGCCTGACTCCCTACTTGGCCCCATTCCCGCCTCCATTCCTGGGCTGACCCTGTGGCCGAAGGGACTGCGGCTGCTGCTGACAGGGAAGAAGCTGGGAGGCAAGGTGCTGGCAGCAAGAGATTCCGGCTGCCTCTTTGCCCTGGGTCTCAGTGCGCCATGCCGGCCACCAGCCACGTTGACCAAACCTCAAACCATCTGGACTAGACAGCCCATGTCACAGGGTGTGTCTAGACTACAGAGTTTTGTCGACAAAAGTGGACTTTTGTCAACAAAACTATACCTGCGTCTACACTACCGCTGAGTTCTGTCTACATAACGTTGACAGAACTCAGCAGTTTTGTCGACGCTGGTAAACCTCATTTTACGAGGCATAACGCCTTCTGTCGACAGAGTTTCTGTCGACAGAAGGTGTTATTGCATGTAAACTGTCCTTTGCATCTACCCTACCATGTCGACAAAGCAGCTTGCTTTGTCGACAGAACTCAATGTAGTCTAGATGCTCTTTGTCGACAGAAGTTTTGTCGACAGTATCCGTCGACAAAACTTCTGTTGACAGAAGCCTGTAGTCTAGACGTAGCCACAGTGAGTTGCTAGTGGTCTTATCAGAGAAGAGCCATTGGCAGCTGCAGAGACAGCTCTGCAGCTGCCGGAGGCACCTTTCTGAAAGGGCCATTTGTGAGTTAGAGTCTGATAGGTCAGCTAGATCAGTTGGTTAGAGTGTGGTGCTAATAATGGTCATGGGTTCAAGCCCTATGCTGGCTACAGAGATATTTGCTGTGGAGACCGCCCCTCCCTGAGACACCAGCTGCCTGTCTCTCACTGTGTCATGTGCCCCTTTGGAAGTCTGCTTGCTCAGGGCTCCAGGCGCCTCCCACTCGTGTAAGGAATGACACAGCCCTGTTCTCTAGTCCAGAGTGAGTGACTCTCAGCCCATGTGAAACAGGAGGGCTCATTGAGCATCTGACACAGCACAGGGACCCAGGCAGGCAGCAGGGGCTGCGGGTGGGGAGCGAGGGCACCAGAGGGGGCAGGGAAACAAGTAGCACCAAGACTGTTGCCACCAGGGTCTGGCCACCCGACTCCCTGCCCAGGATGTTGGACCCCTGAACTACTTCAGCTGTCAGGTCAGCCAGGGAGCTAAGGCAGGAATGGGGGGAAGGAGCAAGTCAAACTGCAGGTGGCAGGAAACACCAGTCTTGCCTTCCTGGGCAGTGCATGATGGCGTCATGTTTGTGACACGGCTGCCAAACAGCCTGGAAAGTTACTAACCGACCAGACGGGTTTATTGGTAGCTCAGTGTTGGGAGCCTTAGATGAAACATTTAAAGGTCTGTGGTTCAATCCCAGGCTTTGCCATGTCTCTCGGTGCAGCAGGGCCCTCTCTGGTCCCCTGGCCATGCTCGTGCCCTGTCAATCCCCTCATCCATCCTGGCAGCAGCCCATCTTTGCTTCTAAACCTCCCTCAGAGTGGCTGCTTCAGCTTCTTTGGCTAAAGTCCCCTCCCCCTGTGCGTGTGGCTGGCAGGGATTGCTAGAGTGATCCATTTACATGTAGCTTCACTGAAACCCCCCTCATTGGTCTGCAGCCTGCACCCCAGGTCAGTCCATGTGTGTTAAAGGGCCTCAGGGAGCCCAGAGCAGAGGGAGCTGAGATTCTAGTCCCATTGATCCCCTCGATACACAGTCCCAGCCCCAAGCCTCCCCCATCCCCAATCCTGTGCCCTGACTTCTCTACCCTCCCACATCCTCACTCCTGTCCTGAGGCCCCCCCCCCACTCTCACACACTCCCCAAATCCCTGCCCTGAATCACCCACACTCCACATTTTAATTTCTTACAGGTACTGTCCTATCACAACCCCTCCCCCAACTTCCTGCCTTGAGCCTCCTCCTGCCCAAGGGGTGGTGCCCAATAGAACAGGCCCTGTAAGAAATGTGTCACTTTCACCCCTGGGAGCAGCTCAGCCATGCAAAGGGACATTAGCCCTGGAGGGCAGGGGTGGGTGTGGCAGTGACATCACAGGGCAGGTGTCCCTAGCTGGTGTATTCCAGAAGCTGAGAATGGGCGATGGGAGGGATCATGTAATAATTGTCTGTGCTGAGGATTCCCTTGGGAGAATGAACTTGGCTGCTGTCCTGAGACAGGATCCTGGGCTAGCTGGACAACTGGAATGGCCCAGTCTGGTTGCTTTGATGTTCTGTTTGGTTTCTGTTCTTGTCCCTCTGGGCAAGGGAGAATGGACCCTCCCCCAATCCTGAAGTGGACAGAAAATGGCCTGTGAAAGGCTAGGGGCTTGGTTTATGTGTCCCTGCTGGTCTAGTGGTTAGGATCCAGCACTCTCACTGCTGTGGCCTGGGTTCCATTCCCAGTCAGGGAAACCAGCCTGAACTTTCACATAACAACTGCCTAGTCATTTTTCTCACCTCATTAACACATGTTACAGCAGCTGTGACCCAAGAGGTTACTTCAGGCTCCTTTCCCCCCCTCTCCCTCACTGCTAAGACAACACTTGCCATTTTCAGAAGGCCCCTCCCCCCTCCTGCATGGGCAGCGCTACAGGAAGCTCCATGGCACACTCAGCACTAGCCCAGTGGGGCTGGGTGGGCTAAGCGCTGGGGGCTGGCGGAGGATGGAGTCGTGGTTCGCATGGCAGCCGGCCAAGCAGTTAGGCTGGGTTTGTGGATGTTCTTTATTGCTGCCCTGTCTCTGTTCTCTGACTCACCCCTTTCCCGTCCCCTGGCCCTGCCCGGCTCTGACTCCTGCCTGGCTGCCTCCCACATGGGCTGAGCTCAGGGGCTGGGCTGGTGACCTGCTCCACCGACACCTCCCGTCAGTCTGCTCTGTCACTCAGTGCATCCCAGGGAGCTGAGCGATTGTGTCCTTGAGTGGCATTCTCAGCCAGCCAATCAGCTTTGTGAGGAGGATCATGGAGGTGGGGCAAAGAGCTCTCTTGTTAGGCCAGCAAGGAAGCAGCCAAGGCCCCACCCCCAGGGATCCAGCTGGAGACCATGTGGAGGGAGCTGCTGCCTCTCCCCTGTGTATCAGGCACTTTCCCAGTGGGGCAACTCTGTCTCCATCACTTCTCTCACTGCAAGGCAATGGGAGGCTGAGTCCCAGCAGCCTCCTGCCCTGGCCTGACTGTCTTTTGGGGAGACAAAGTAGGAAGAGGGAGGGGGCCAATGGAGACAATTAGCCCCCTCGCTGGCTCTGTGTGTGAGAAGAAAAATGGGGATTTACCCCATTAGTGGAGAATGTGAGCACTGATACCACTGCCTCTCACATGCTACGTGAGCGCTCTACCACTTGAGCTAATTCCCCCACTGTACCAACAGGGCTTCTCTTGGAGACTCTTACCTTCTCCACAAGGACGTCTGTGTTCTAGGTCAGTTAGTCACGGGAAAGACGAATGCTCCAATGAGGCTCCTCCTCACACTCGTGCTTGTGACCCTCATTCCCTCTCTGGCCTCAAGGGCAGATCTCCAGAAGGAGACTCCCTGCAGCAAAGCCATGGGGGGCTCTGAGACTCCCTGCAGCAAAGTCTCTGAGGTTTCCTCTGCCCTGCAGCCTATCCCACCTGGCCATTGTCATGGACTCTCTGTGAGGTCATCACCTCCCAACCTCCTTTAGCCAATGAGATGAAGTGCTGTGAAAGGCCCCTATGATGTCACTGCCACACCCACCCCTGCCCTCCAGGGCTAATGCCCTGCCCCAGGCAGCCCCTTTGCATGGCTGAGCTGCTCCCAGGGGTGAAAGTGACACATTTCTTACAGGAACTGTTCTATTGGGCAGCATCCCTTGGGCCAGGGGAGGTTAAAGGCAGAAACAAGGGGGGTTTCAGTAAAGCTACATATGAATGGATCCATCTAGCAACCCCTGCCAGCCACACACACAGGGGGAGGTTTTTGTGGAAGCACAACATGCAGTGCAGACATATTGGGAGAGAAGTGGGGAAACCAGGCACATGAGGTGCCAAAGTAGCTCAGTGGGGAGAGCGTTAGACTGAAGATCTAAAGGTCCTTGGTTCAATCCAAGGCTTTGGCAAAAGCCTTTACTCTTAAGGCTCATCCCTTCTTTGGCTCCTCTGTGAAGAGCCCAGCTGAGTGCCCTGGAAGGGTCTTGTCTGCCCTGCTCCTCCACTTAAGAGCCAGCAAGTCCTGCCCCTCCTCTGCCAGGGAAGGATAAAGGAGCTCTCCTCAGAGCAGCATCAAGCCAGCCCTCTCAGGGGCAGGTCTCAGCAAATTGGACTCTCAGAGCACAAGGGAAGTTGAGGGTTAGTTGCTTGTCTTGTTACTTTGTCCGATTTCCTGCCTCTTTTCCTGAGCTCACCCAGAGACTGAAATGGATGGTAGCTGCTGATGGGGGGGATGGGAATGGGAAGATGGATGGACAAGAAGGACCAGGCAGAAAGAGGGCCAAGGGAGGCCTGGCTTCCTGTCCCCAACAACAGGGGAACTGATGCCCAAATTCCTGCTGCTGCAGTGGCTACCTCAAGGCATCAAGGCACCAGCTGGGGAGGGGCAGGCTGTGGAGCCCAAGCCACATGGGGAGACTCAATATGACTGGGATGCCTGGAGCGTGTGAGCCCTGCACAGAGGCTGCTGCTGGGGGCCTGCTTCAGTGGCCCAGCAGCTCAAGTTCCCCTGAACCAGCTTCTCCCCCTGGAGCCACCCCCCGGCGCTGCTGAGGCCCCTGACGTGAGGCAGTGGGACCATCAGAGGAAGGTGCCAGCCTTAGCCCTTTCTCCCAGCCTCCTCCCCCTCCCAGGGTCTTTCCCCAGCCCCTCCCCAGTTCTACATTCCCCACATAAAAACCAGAGAGTTTGTTCTTTCAACAGGGAAAAGTCCTGTTTGTGTTACCAGCAGGGGGAGGGGGAGAGGAAAGTGGGAAGAGGGTGTGTTGGGGGGGGGGATTGGTGTGTGCTGGGGGGGGGGAAGGCACAGAGGGCAAAAAATGATGAGTAACATTAGTTTGAACCAAGGGGCTTGGTTTGAAGTAATGCAGCAGCCCCAGACGCCCTTTCACTTTCAGAACAGCACATGGGTGAGAGTATGCAAATGAAGCACTTGCTATTTAAATCCCTGCTTCATGTGCAACTCTGGAGTGTCTGGAGTGTCTGCTTTGCTAGAAATAAGAGCCCAGGTGTAGACGTACCCACACAAGGGCTCAGCCACAGGAGCAAAGATTTCCACCAAGGACTGGGATTGAACCAGGGGGCCCTTAACACTTCACACTAATGTACCCCCCACAAAGCTACTTCAGCGGCTATGGGGGCTGCTCTCACATCACCACTTCTCCCTCAGGGATGCTTTACTCCCCAGCAGTGCACAAGAGATGCTGTTGCTGGTGGCCCTGCAAGGCAAGATGAGGTTTACCGGCCCCTCACACCCTAACTCGCTACTTGGCCATTTCCTGCCCCCGTCCTGTGCTGACCCAGTGGCTGACAGGGGCTGTGGCTGCTGATGGCAGGAAGAAGATGGGTGGTGAGACCCTGGCGCCAAGAGGGCCCACCCGCCTTTTTCCTGCTTGGGCCTGGCTCTCAGCATGGGGCAGGCGGGGGCGCCCTGAGAGGCTCTGCTGGCCACAGGGGTGTCTGGTTTGGTGACTTGCCTTTGTGCAGCTGCCTGCTATGGACAGGGAAGGAGAAAGAAGCCCTGGGAGGTGAAGCAGCGGGAGGGAAGCAAGGAGCAGAGTGTCAGCTGCCAGCCCAGAGTCACAGGTGCCCTCTGCCTCCTGGGACCGCCGCTCCCTGAGCCGCCAGCCCCCTGTCTCTCACCGTGTGCCCCTTGGGGAGTCCACTCGCTCTGGGCTCCGGGGGCCTCCCGCTCCCACAGGGAATGACACAGCCCTGTGCCCTCGCCCAGAGCCACGCCCAGCCTGTGTGAAACAGGAGGGTTCATTGAGCGTCTGACACAGCACAGGGACCCAGGCAGGCAGCAGGGGCTGCGGGTGAGGAGTGAGGGCACCAGAGGGGGCAGGGAAACAAGAAGCACCAAGACTCTTGCCACCAGGGTCTGGCCACCCGACTCCCTGCCCAGGCTGCTGGGCCCCCGACCACTTCAGCTGCCAGGTCAGCCCGGGAGCTAAGGCAGGAATGGGGGGGAGGAGCCAGTCAAACTGCAGGTGGCAGGAAACACCAGTCGCGCCTTCCTGGGCCGGGCACGACGGCATCATGTTAGTGACACGGCTGCCAGACATCCCGGACAGTTAATAACCAGCTAGAGGGGTTTATGGGCAGCTCAGTGTGGGGAGCCTAAGATGAAATATTTAAAGGTCCCTGGCTCAATCCCAGGCTTTGCCATGTCTCTCAGTGCAGTAGGGCCTCTCTGTTCCCCGGCCATGCTAGTGCCCTGTGACATCCCTGCATCCATCTTCGCCACAGCCCAGCACTGGAAACTCCCGTCCATCTGATTAACCCCCTTCGCTTCCTTGGCTCAAGTCCCCTCCCCCCGTGCGTGTGGCTGGCAGGGGTTTCTAGATGGATCCATTCACATGTAGCTTCACTGAAACCCCCCTCATTCGCCTGCGCCCAGGTCAGTCTGTGTCACTGGCTCAGGATTTCCTCTCCCCATCACGCTACAGAGAAAGCCCTTGTGTGTTAAAGGGCCTCAGGGAGCCCAGAGCAGAGGGAGCTGGGAATCTAGTCCCATTGATCCCCTCGATACACAGTCCCAGCCCCAAGCCTCCCCCATCCCTAATCCTGTGCCCTGACTTCTCTACCCTCCCACATCCTCACTCCTGTCCTGAGCCCCCCCCACTCTCACACACTCCCCAAATCCCTGCCCTGAATCACCCACACTCCACATTTTAATTTCTTACAGGTACTGTCCTATCACAACCCCTCCCCCAACTTCCTGCCTTGAGCCTCCTCCTGCCCAAGGGGTGGTGCCCAATAGAACAGGCCCTGTAAGAAATGTGTCACTTTCACCCCTGGGAGCAGCTCAGCCATGCAAAGGGGCTGTCTGGGGCAGGACATTAGCCCTGGAGGGCAGGGGTGGGTGTGGCAGTGACATCACAAGGGCTTTTTGCAGCCCCTCAGCTTATTGGCTAAAGGAGGCTGGGAGGTGATGACCTCACAGAGAATCCATGACAATGGCCAGGTGGGACAGGCTGCAGGGCAGGGGCCATCTCAGAGTGCCCCCCCCATGGCTTTGCTGCAGGGAGTCTCCTTGAGAGTTGTCTTTGAGGCCTTTTCGGAGCCTTCTCCTTTCCCAGGTCTAACTGACCTAGAAGGCAGACGTCCCTGTGGAGAAGGGAAGAGCCTCCAAGAAGGGTGACTCTACCATAGCAGGGGAATTAGCTCAAGTGGTAGAGCGCTTGCTTTGCATAAGAGAGGCAGTGGGATCAATGCCCACCTTCTCCAGTGTTGGGGGTAATCCCCAGTTTTCTTTTTACTTTCAAGTAGGAATAAGGGATCTTCCGGAAAAGGGTTTATTTTCCGGAAAATCACGTCCAGACTGGCGCTTTTCTCCGGCTTAACCCCAAGCCAGAAAAAAGCAGAAGCCATGTAAATGCAAATGCCGCGGGGGATATTTAAATCCTCCACGGATTTGAAATTCCGACTGGTCTCATTAGCATCCCTTTTCCAAAAACGGGTGCCAATGTAGACACAGCCCTGGCTGTGTCTAGACTGGCAAGTTTTTCCGCAAAAGCAGTTTTGCGGAAGAACTTGCCAGCTGTCTATACTGGCTACTTGAATTTCTGCAAAAGCACTGACGATCTCATGTAAGATTGTCAGTGCTTTTGTGGAAATACTATGCTGCTCCCGTTCGGGTAAAAGTCTTTTTCCCAAAAAACTTGTGCACAAAAGGGCCAATGTAGACAACAGAGATTTGTTTTCCGCAAAAATGGCAATCGGGGCTTTTATGTGGAAAAGCACATCTAGATTGGCCATGGACGCTTTTCCGCAAAAAGCGCTTTTGCAGAAAAGCATCTTGCCAATCTAGACACGCTTTTCCAAAAATGCTTTTAACGGAAAACTTTTCCATTAAAAGCATCTCCAGAAAATCGTGTCATTGTAGAAACAGCCAGTGATTTCAATAAGTTCAGCTCATAATAGAGGAGCCTCAGTGCCAGTGCTCCAGTAGCTTACAGTGAAGTCAACTCTTCAGCTCACAACTAGATACCTAATAGAATCCAAATTAGTTCTGATACTCCATAGTAGAGAGAGAAAGATACAATCAGTGCTGTTTAGGCACTCAGACAAGGACACACCACCACCAAGTACAAAATCTACCCCCAGCCTCTCAGTCATGGTGGGTGTGTCTATGCAAATTGGATGTATCTATGTAAATGAGATCAGCCCCTGAAGTCTCTTTGCACCACTCGCTACAGTTCACCACCAGATGTCAGAGTAGAGCTTACCCTGACCCTGCTTACACCAGCATCACCCTGTGCTGGGGTGGAGCAAACCCAGGGGCAGGGACGAAAATCGGACTGGGATCCTTCCAGCCAGAGGGTTCCATTCACCCGGCTGCCAGGTGTCTGGTTTTTCACTGGAGGATCCAGTTGCAAAGGGCAAGGGGCAGTGACCGGTTGGCACAAAATGTCCAGGTACCTGCAATAACCGTCAGGGGCAGGGATTCCCTCCGGCCTAGGCCGGCACCGGGCAGATGGTCAGGGGAGTCTCATCGTAACCAGGACAGAAATACGGACAGAGCGTCCCGGAGAAGGTGCCGGTGAAGGTGAAGAGATGGGACCTGTCAGTCACATTGTAAAACGAGACCTCGCCCGCCTCGTAGTCCAGGAAAACCCCCACCCGGCTGGGCCTGGCGCTCACGGGGAGGGGGGTCCAAGGGGAGGTAGAGACTGTGTATTTATCCCCACTCCTCAGCCACACGGCCCAGTATCCTTGTTTGGTTGTGAGTGTGACCTTCCCCTTCCTGCTCACAGATTCTCTGCAGACACCCAGGTCCCAGTCAGTCTTGTCTCCCACCTCCACCTCCCAGTAATGCCTCCCACCCGTGAACCCCTTGGCGCCCAGCACACAGGGACAAGGGTCAAATCTCTCCAGTGTGTCGGGCAGATCCTGGCGCGTGTCTCCGAGTCTCACATGTTTCCGATCCTCAGACAGGACGAGGTTGGGATGAGCCGTGTCTGGATCCAGTGTCACGTCCACTGGGGAGAGAGTCTCAGAGTCAGGGCCAGGGGCAGGGGCGGGTCCCTGGGGTCAGCAGGAAATTAACCTGCCCCCCGTTAATTGCTGTGCAGAGGGGTGTTATTGCCTGAGGGGAGTCAGGGCCCCTCTGCAGGTGAGGAGACAAAGAGCAGGAAAAGGGCAGGAGTAGTGGGGGAGGAGTGGCAAGCTGTCAGTGGGGGGAGGGGCAGGGTAATGCTGGGAGAGGAAAGGGGAGGGGCAGATGATGGGGCAGAGGGGGAGGGGTGGAGGGGAGGGAGCCACCATAGGGCAAATGTGGGGCAAGAGGAGCAGGCACAAGGGGACAGAGGGGTGAGGGAGGGGGCAGTCCCCTGGGGGGCTGGGTGGAGGGGCAGATGGCAAGGAGGGCAGAGGGAGGGGTGGACACCAGGGGGCAGAGGGTCACAGGTGAACAGACAGAGGGGTGTGGGGAAGGGGAGGCCCAAGGAAGGCAGAGGGGTGACGAGAAGTGGGCACCAATGTGGCAGAGATGGGGTGGGGCCTACACCACAGGACCCAAAGGGGGGCCCAGGTAGGAGACACCAGGCAGGCAGAGGGGCAAAAGGAAGAGCAGGCACCATGGAGGCAGATTCCCAGGAGTGCTGTGAGCAAGACATAAGGGCTGTGTCTAGACTGGCCAGTTTTTCCAGAAAATCAGCCGCTTTTCCGGAAAAACTTGCCAGCTGTCTACACTGGCCACTTGAATTTCCACAAAAGCACTGACGATTTCTTGTAAGATAGTCAATGTTCTTGCGTAAATACTGTGCTGCTCCCGTTCGGGCAAAAGTCCTTTTGCGCAAAAGGGCCAGTGTAGACAGCTCAGATTTGTTTTCTGCAAAAAAGCCCTGACTGCGAAAATGGCGATCGGGGCTTTTTTGCGGAAAAGCGCGTCTAGATTGGCTACGGACGCTTTTCTGCAAAAAGTGCTTTTGCGGAAAAGCGTCCTGCCAATCTAGAAGCTCTGTCCCGAAAATGCTTTTAACGGAAAACTTTTCCGTTAAAATCATTTCTGGAAAATCATGCCAGTCTAGATGCAGACAAGGAGTCGTCCCCTGCTCTCCTCTATGCTGATCAGGCCTCAGTTTGACAACGGTGTCAAGTTCTGGGCCCCACATTTCAGGAGAGGCGGAGAAATTGGAGAAGGTCCAGAGAATAGGAATAAGAATGATACAAGGTCTAGAGAACATGAGAGAGGAGGGAAGACTGGAGGAATTGGGCTTGTTTAGTTTGGAAAGGAGAAGACTGAGAGAGGACATGAGAGTGGTTTTCAAGTATCTAAAAGGGTGTCACAAGGAGGAGGGAGAAAAACTGTTCCCCTTGGCCTCTGAGGACAGGACAAGCAGCAAGGGGCTTAAACTGCAGCAAGGGAGGTTTAGGTTGGACACTAGGAAAAACTTTCTGCCTGTCCGGGTGGTGAGACACTGGAATAAGTTGCCTGTGGGGTTGTGGAGTCTCCATCCCTGGAGATATTGAAGAGCGGGTTGGACACACACCTGTCAGGGATGGTCTGGATGGTGCTTGGTCTTGCCGTGAGGGCAGGGGATTGGACTCAATGACTCTCGAGGTCCCTGCCAGTTCTGTGGTTCTGACGGAGGTGAAGGCAGAGAGGGGCCTCAGGGAGGCAGAGGAGAGGTGACCAGAGGGGCTGGTACCAGGGGCTAGAGGGGGATGAGGAGTTCAGGGTCAGGGGAGAACTAAGGGGAAGGTGGAGGGAGTGTGAGGGGAGAGGGAAAGCAGCAGGGGTGAGGGTGGGGAGGGGAAAGGGGTTTGTGCTGAAGAGAGGGGGGCAGGGCAGAATGAGAAAAGGAAAGACACCAAGGGGCAGAGTGGGGGAGAGACAAATGCCGGGGGACAGGGATGGGGAAGGCACCAGGGCAGATGGGGGTGGTGGTGGCAGGTTTGATCCTCAGTGGGTGGGAAGGGAAGGGTGGGTGCCAGGGGGCTAGAGAGGCACCGGGGAAGGGGTTAAAGGCAGGGGGCAGAGGAGGAGCAGATGGGCATTTGCGCAAGAGGGCTTTTGCTCGAACGGGAGCAGCACAGTATTTCCGCAAGAACACTGACAATCTTACAAGAGATCATCAGTGTTTCTGCAGAAATTCAAGTGGCCAGTGTAGACAGCTGGCAAGTTGCCAGTCTAGACGCAGCCAGCTTGTATTGCCAGGGACACGCCTGCCCTGCCTGAGGGCCCAGCCCACAGAGCTGGGCTGCCCGGGATCCGTTCTTCCTGGGGCTAGGCACAAACCACGGAGGTGCAATGTGGAGTCATGAAATGCTGGGACCTGAGGCCGGCTGCGGCAGCTGGCACCCCAGGTGGAAGGCGCAATCGGCGCCCCCGCCTGCAAGGCCATGACGTAATCATGGGGCGCCCTAGGCAACTGCCTTGTTTGCCTAGGCTCACGGGCCACCCCTGATCCTATAGACTAATATTTTCTTTTGCTGGTTTCTCAGGTGCTACAGGAGCACTCGTTTTTTTATTTTTTTTAAGGTACAGACTAACATGGTCCCCTCTGAGACCTCTGGGCCTGGCAGTTCCCAGCCCTGGCACCTCTGGGCCCTGAACATAACTTAGTAAAGTAAAAAATGTGCCCCACTTGGCACCTCTTCCATACTACGTTAAGCACTGGCCGCTCCCAGTGGCTGGGGAGCAGGGGTGGAGCTGCCGGGTGCTGGTGAGAAGAGGGCGGGTGGCCCAGGGTTTGCTAGCCCACAGGCCCAGTTTAAATGTTTAGAATGAATGTTTATGAAACACCAGCCATATTGGACCGAGGGGACCCTGCCAGGAAGCAGTTTCCGGTCCCAGGCCAAGGGTGGATGAGCAGGATTCAGGTGGGAAGCGTCTCCCGGCCTTAGCTCTGGAGTCACAATCTGACTCCATTACACCCCCCAGCCACTCCCCGGGCTCCAGCTTTGCCAGCAGGGTGTGTGAGGCCCCCTGGCTCCCAGCCCCTGCCTCTGGGGTCCCTGCAAAGGGGTGGGCCCAAGGATCTGGGGGTTACTGCTCTGCCAAGGGCCGGGCCATCTCCCAGGCCTACAGCAATGGCACAGCGCGGAGGGTGGGGGGGGGGGGGCTGCAGAGAGCCAGTCTCTCCTGAGAGCGGGAGCTGGAGTCACCGACACCAGAGCAAGGCCAGTTACCTGCGAATTTTCGGGCTCGCCTAAATCCTGGAACAAGCAGAGAGAGAGAGAGAGGTGAGAATTCCCACCACAGAGCTCCCGCCCCCCCCCCCCCTGCTCCACCCACAGAGCGGGAGCAGGGATGTCCGGGCCCCTCCTACCACCGTGGGCTCTGCCCCAGCTCCCCACTGCCTCCGACATCCCTCGGCTGCTCTGTCCCACCCCTCCCGCCTGGGCTTTCCCCTGCGCCAATCTCCTCGCGCCCGCCCAGGCTCTCAACAGCTGCCATGCCTGGCCCTAGGGCAGCGCCCTGGGATCCTCACCTCTCTCCACAGCCAGCGCCCCTGGAAGGGAAGAGAAAAACCCGTCACTGGGGGGGGCAGTGCCCAGGGCTCACAGCCCAGCTCTGCCCCATGCTGCCAGATGTGCCCTGGGAAATCAGGCCCGGGAACCAGTTTCTCAGGTGTTTCTCCCCTCAGCCATGCAGAGAGGCCCCTGGGATTTCACCCGCGCCCGCACAGGGGAGGTGCCCAACTCCTATGGGCTCTAGTGGAAGTTAGGGGCCCAGCTGCTCAGGGGCTTCTGAAAGTCCCGCCAGACACCTGTGTGACTCACCGGGCACCTGCCCAGCTCTGAGTGTCTGGCCCAAGGGGTTCAGACACCGGGCCCAGGCGTGCGGCTGGCATCAGACAGGGAGGCGTCATGAACATCCAGGAAGCTGGGACTCGGGCCCTGAGTCTGTGACAACATCTCCCACAGCAACCAGCTCCCCTTGCCCCTCGGCCTGTGCAGGCTGGGCTGGGGGACCCTCTGCTTGGCAGCAGGAGGGGGCGGCCCCGGGTACTGGGGCAGTGGGAGAGGCACTTTCACTCCTCGCGCCTCCTCTCCACCATCCACATCCTGCTGGGATCCTGCCGTTTTTCACAGAGCACCCCCCAACCCTGGCCTGGGCTCAGGAACCCACCAGCCCTCCAGGAGCAGACCCTGGGATCTCAGGGACCCAGCCGGGCCTTTCCACACCCCTCCCCACACCCCCATACAGTGAGAGAGGAGCCCCCAGCAGCGCCGCCCCGTACCCAGAAATCCCGTCACGGCCCCCTGGAGACTGTTCTCTCCTGGGAAGTCCCGGATTCTCCGCTCCAGCTCCGGGCACTTGGGCGCCGGATGCGGTGACATCACCTCCTCACCCCTGCAGACATATGAGGATGTTATTGGCCTCCTGCCTCAGCCCATCAAAGCCAGACAGGGTTGCCAGGTGTCCAGTTTTGAACTGGACAGTCCAGTATTTGAGCTTTTTCTTTGGGAAACAAATTGAGAAAATACCAGACACATCAATGTCTGGTATTTTCTAATTAAGTAAGTTTTCTTATTTTCATGAGTATCAGTACGTAGTTGTGTACTCATACAGCATGAGCATGCCCACCAGCCAGGCAGTACACAACTACACGGGTGAGGGGGGGGAAGAGCAGGGCTGGGACAATGCATGGGACAGGCAGTGCCCCGGGATCTGCGTGCACCCAGGCTAGCCCCACTCCCCGCGACCTGCTTCCAATTAGCTGGTTCCCCCCTCCTCCCTGATTTCTCCTGGTCAGCCCCACTTCCCATGACCCCCTCCTGACCAGCCCTGCTCCCCACCTGCCGGTTCCCCGCCCCCCCCCCAATCTCTCCTGCCAGCCCCGCTCCTCTTGTGGCTGGTTCCCCTCCCCCATCTGAGATCAAGCGTGTCTGGTATTTTTGTCAAAACCATCAGGCAACCCTAAAGTCATTCAGGGGAGCGGGTGGGAGCTGGGCCCCGGGACCAAGTGACCTCGGCTGCCCAGGGAGTTTCCTGCCGGTACAACCTGCTGGGCCCAGCCTGGGGCCTCTCTCCAGCCAGGGGGAAAACAGCCTGGGCAGCACCCAGTCCGGCTCCCGCACACCCATTGGGGCCTGGCTGGGCTGCTCCCAGGGCTGAGAGGGGCCCGTTCTCCAGGCCCAGCTGCTCCTCAGCTTCTCCGCTCAGCCCCCAGGGGCCTCGTCACTCGCCGGAGGGTGGGGGCTCTGGGACAGGGACACTGCCTCCCTAGGGCCTTGCCTGGGACACTCGGCTCTTTCCCCATGGGCCAGGCCAAAGCTTGGCCCTTGGGGTGACCAGCCTCAGCCCTATTAATATTCCCCTGAGACAGCCCAGTCCCACGGAGGCTTCCCCATCCCAGGCTGTGGGGCAGTCTCTTCCCAGGGTGGCTCACACCCGCACAGCAGCAGAGGCCCCAGGGTGGTGGGTATGGAGGGGGCAGGGTTCAGAGGGTGAGACAGGCCCATGGTGGGGGGCTGGAGCTGGATTCACTGCTGGGCTCTGAGCCTGCTCCAAGCATGATGGGGGGTGAGGGGCAGATGGAGCCTGGACCTACCTGCGTACAGTGCTTCTCTCACCCTAGAGGGGAAGGAAACAGAGCAGAGTCAGTGCCCATGGCCCAGCCCAGCCCCTTGCCCCAGAGGAACCACACTGCTCCCCTGCCCCACAGGCTGCTCCCCCAGGTGAGAGACCCACTGAAGGGCTGTGCTAGGGGGAGCCAAGCCCTTTTCACCAGCTGCTTTGTGTGGGAAGGGGGGAGCGGGCAGCTTTTCACCAGCCTTCCCAATGGGCCAAACTCTCTCTCTGCAGCCCTGGGGCCCTGGCCCTGCAGCCACCCCGGGCCCTGCTTCCTGCGCTGAGTTACCCTGTGAGCCCCCAGTGACTCAGGGGGTCCCCTCCCTGCACTGGGCTCCAGGCGTGTCTGACCCCCCGTCTCACCTGCAGCAATTCCAGCGCCGGCTGCCGATGCTTCTCCTCCAGCTCTGAGATCAGGGCGCTGAGCCGGGAAATCTCCTCGCCCAGGCGGGCGGCGTGTTCCTCCCTCCTCCTCCCAATCTCCTCGTCCAGCTCTCCCAGCCGGGCCAGCAGGAGGCGCTCTCGCTCCGCCAGGAACTGCCGCAGCCGCTCGCACTCCCAGCGCACCAGCTGTCGCTCCACGTCCGTCTGCCTCTGGGGGCGCAGAGCGGGCGGGGCCGGAACACGGGTGAGCGGGGCCGTGGGAAGTGGCAGGGCCTTGTCCGGGCTGCGCAGAGCGTTTCACTCCGTGTCTTTGCCCGGCCGGCTGGATCTGTCCCAGGGCTTGTCCCAGGGCAAAAGTGTCACCGAAAATCACCCCAACCCCCGTCACGGCACCAACAGACTGAGGTGCAGCCCGGGCCTTAGGAAATGGGGCCCAAACCAGCCGCTGGCATCCCCGGGGGTCAGCACAGATCTCCCCTCAGCTTGACCTGGCCACAGCTGGGCACATGCAGCACTTTGACAGGCCTCACCCCTGCCCCCCCCCCCCCCCCGGGAGAGAGGCAGAGCCAGAGGCTGCTCCCAGTCACCCTGGGGTGAACCCACTGACCCCAGTGGGAACTAACACCAGCTTGCCCCAGGAGCCTGACACCCCCTCCCCCTGTGCAAAGCAGCTGGGCAGGGCCAGGCACGGCACCTACCAGGAGCCTCTCGCTCTCCTTGGCCCAGTTGGATTCCAGGCCCCGGAGCGCGTCTCTCTCCTCCCGCAGATGCTGCAGGCGGCTCAGGATTTGCTCCTGCAAACACAGACAGCGGCACTGGGGGCTGCTTGGGGCCACTGGCTCGTGCCCAGTGAGAACAGCACCACGGAGCAGTGAGACTGGGGGAGCAGGTCCCTCCTCTCCAGCCCATGGTAACTCCCCAGCAGCGCTTCTGGGCCTGGCCCAGTTTCATGTGGCTGGGTCGTGTTCCCAGGCAGGCCCCTGGCTCTACCCAGGGCAGGTCAGACACACGCAGGGGGCTCTGTCGCTGCAGAGAAACTGCCCCTGTAACTCCCTGCCCTGCAGAGCCTGGTCCCTACCTTATATTCCTGGGCAGCCTCCTCGATGGGCACTGCCGTGTGTGTGCGGTGCTCCCGGGACTCTCTGCAGATCACGCAGATGGGAGCTTGATCCTCCTGGCAGAAGAGCTTCAGGGCCTCCTGATGCCTCTCGCACCCTGGCTGCCCCTCGGGCGCTGGCCCCACCGGGAGCCGCAGGCGTTTCACCAGATCCACCAGGTTGCCCAGCTGGTAGTTGGGGTGCAGGTGTCTCTGTGGGATGGTCTCTCTGCACTGGGGGCAGGAGAAGTTGGGGTCTGACTCTCCCCAGTACTGGCTGAGGCAGGCCCGGCAGAAGTTGTGCCCACACTTGATAGACACTGGGTCTGTGAAATACTCCAGGCAGATGGGACAGGTTACCTCATCCTGGAAACTCCCGGCCAGGTCCCCAGCAGCCATGGCCCCTCCGCAACCCTGCCCTGCAGGTTAGTTTCGCTTTCTGAGGGTAAGGAAGCAGTGTAGCCTGTTCAAGCTTTTTTTTTTTTTTTAAAGCAGGTTGTACAACTGAGAGCCAATCACACTTGCTGGACTGAAATGAAGAAAGAAAAAGAAAAAAAAAAGAAAAAAAACCCCAGAGAAGTCAGAGCCCCAGAAATGCCCCAGACAAGCACCAAGCTACCTAAGAAAACTCCCAGGCAGTTACAGACACACAGAATCTTGCCTGTTTAAAAGGCTCAGGGGGAGCCGTGTTAGTCTGTAACTAAAAGAAACTTAAAAAACGAGTTTTCATGGGGACCGCCCACTGCTCTGTGTTTGTTGTCTGAGGCAGTGGGTTGTGCCATGGAAGCTCATGATACTCTCCAGATTTTTTGCTAGTCTCTCAGGCTATGTCTAGACTGCAGGCTTCTTTCGAAAGATGCTCTTTCGAAAGTATCTTTCGAAAGAGCATCTTTCGAAAGATCGCGCCTAGACTGCAGGCGGATCTTTCGATAGAGGAAATCCGCTTTTTCGAAAGAGAGCACCCAGCGAGTCTGGATGCTCTCTTTCGAAGACGGCCTCTTTACATTGAAGAACGCCTTCCTTTGAAAGAGGAACTTTCGAAGGAAAGCGTTCTTCCTCTTGAAACGAGGTTTACCGCCATCGAAAGAAAAGCCGCGTTCTTTCGAAATAATTTCGAAAAAACGCGGCTTGAGTCTGGACGCAGGGGAAGTTTTTTCGGGAAAAAATGACTGTGTTCCTTACAGTAAGCTGGGACTGGGGAGGGACTCTGGCGTGTCTATGCAAATCGCTTGCTCCTGCTGTGCTTAGGTGTGTTAAATCTCCACCGGATGCAGTGGGGTTTTGCTCAGTGTCATCAAGGGACCCTGTGGCCATTGTCAGTTACTGAGAGAAAATCCTCTCAGGTTTGGGGGTTTTCCTCACAGGTTTAATTGCAGCATCGTCCCCTTTCAGGAGAGAAGCTATTGCCCTGAGTCATGCTCCTCATTAGGGGGGCTAAAGGGTGGAAGGATTACCCCTCCCATTTATCCCTCATGTTTTACAATCAAACTCTGTTCCTCTTTGCACCCAATAAAAGTAACATGCTGCTGAGGCATGTGACTCACCCCGTCATTAATAATTGTCAGAGCCTGGACTCATTTGGGGACCAGTGTCCCCCAGCTACTAAGTCAGGGCTGGCCACCCCCAACAGGCTGTTTTACTGTCCCAGATGAGGTGGAGAATGGCAGTGATAAGGGCCACCACCACCCCAGGAGGCTGGTTTCTGTTTCATTGCCCCATTTCCCAGGGCAGGACCCAGAGTGCTTGCCCCAATCCCTCACGTTCCCCTCCCCTCAAGCCCCACAAGCTTAGGACCAATGATCCCAAGAGCGTGGGTGGCTGCCCCAGGCGAACTGTGTCTGTGCCAGCGACAGGACACAACTGGGTCACTGGGGTCCAGGGCAGAGCCACCCCCCCCCCCCCCACTGAGACTCAGCCCCACTCTGCCCCTCCCAGCTGCTGTTCCCCCAACTGCCCTGGAGTCTTCTGGCTCCATCCCCCCACCCTGCCCCTGTAACTATGTCCCCCCCCCCCCCAGGGCGCCTGCCTGGGTCAGAGGCTGGGCCAGGCATGGGGGGGGGGGGGGATTTGGCTTCCCAGGGATTCACTCCGTTTTGATCCGACTCCCGCCCCCCGCGTTCGCCCTTTTCTGTCCGCGCCCCCCCCCCCCGCCTTGCCGGTCCTCAGAGTCGCTCTGTCCCCCCCCCCTTCTGACACGGACTGTGACCCGCTTTGGGGGCCCCCACGTCAGACCAAGGGCAGCTGCTGCCTGGCCCCAGAGCCCGCACTTCGCCCCCCCCCCCCCCATTACTAAGGGCAGAAACCCCCTGGGGGCGGGGCCGCTCAGTGTCTCTGCCGCCGCAGCAGCAGAAGCAGCAGCAGAGGGGGGCGGGGAGGACACAACCCCCCCCGCTCCGCTCTGCTCTCCCGCCCGGGGCTCAGCGCAGGGAAAGGCCCCGTCGGGCCGAACACGCAGCAGCACAAGCCCCGCCCCCGGCAGCCCCTCTAGCCCCGCCCCGTCCCCGGCACGTGGGGACCCGCCTCCTTGTTGTGACACGCGGTGCCCGGCCCCGCCCCCAGCTGCTGATGCAGCTGCCCGACCTGGGGCGTCCAACCCCGCGGGGTGGGGGCGCGGCCAGGCAGCTCCCGGTCTGAGCGAAGCCCCGGCGCTGATCCGGGAGCGGAGTCACTGATGCGCTGCGCACGCGCGGTATGACCCCGCCCACCCCCTTCCTCAGCGCCCCGGCCGGGTTTTCAACGCGTCTCCCCCCGCCCGTCGCTCCCTGCCCCTGCCCAGGCCCCGCTGCGATTGGCCCCTGGGCGGAGTCCGCAGCAGCGTCTGACTCCGCGCGCGGGTAGAGAGGCGGCCGCCACTGCGCATGCGCCGCGCCCTGCCCGGGGCGAGTTCTGGGGGAGCCGTTGGAGCCGTTACTCGCCGCGCTGCTGCGTCCGCTTCGGGCGGGACCGGGACGAGCGCGGGGCGGGGGACATGGACCCAAATCTCTGGTGGGGGCGGCGGCTCCTTGTCACGGGGGGGCTGCCCGGCCCGGCCCGGCGTGTTGGGGACAAGGGCTCCACCTTCTGCGGGGGGGAAACGCTCCTGCCGGGCGGGGCGCGGGGCCAATGGCCGGGCCCCCCCGTGTAGCGATGTGAAGGGGCGGGGGCCCGCACGGGGAGCAAATGCTGATGGGGTGTCAATAGACGAGTCAGTGACCCCCCCTTCTGTCAGGCGAGGCAGGGCTCACAGCGAGGGGGTGGTTTGGTGAGGGGGGAGGGGCAATAACTGCAGCATCCCTGTACCTGCAAGGGGGGGCTGGGGGGGGGCAGGGGAGAGGTTTAAGGCCAGAGACTTTGCATCTTTTGAGAGGTGCTGCTGCCAATCAGGCGACTAAGCCTTAACGTTTGGAGTCCCAGCGCCTGCTGCCAGGCATTGTGGTCTCACTCGCTAGTGACCTGTTCCCCCTCGCTCCCTGCCCCTGTGAAGACTCAGATTGGTAGCGAGGGCACAGAAATGCTCATTTTCATGCCATTGTGAAAAGTTAACTCGAGTTACTGAAAACAATGTTTCAATCCAGCAGCGCTGCTGCCCACACTTACATACATCAGTGAATTTTGCCTGGCCTGGCTGTCCCTGCACAGCCACAGATAATGCCCCGAGGGTTCCTCCTGAGCTGGGTGGAGTGAGGAGGGAAGGACACACCAGCAAAGGTGTCCCACAGGTACATGGGCCCAACATCCTACAGGCTGGAATATTCCCAGGGGTTGCTCCCAGACCAGGCCTGGGAGGCGTATGTGCTGCTGCTGCAACCCAGAGCTGCCCAGGCTGAACTGGCAGCCTGACCCCACTGCTTCATGCAGCTGCTCTTTGGCCATGGCTGGGGCTGTGCTTGGGCTGCCCGGAATGGGGTTTCTGCTTTACCCTTCACTTAGTTGGGGGATGGGTTTGTTGTTTTCTTTCCGCAGTGCGTGATTGGTTCCCAGGTGGGCCTGCTGCTCCAAACTGCTGGGACAGCCCCATGCTGCACCTGTGCTGATTTGACTTTTGGGCCTTATGGTTACTGCGGGCCTCATTCTCACTCCTGCTCCACCCCCACATATTTGTGGGACCAGGCTCAGTACTGGGGCAACCTTGTTGTGACATGGCAGCTAAATCAAACTCCGTAAGATCAATTATGCCCATTCATCCCCAGCTGGACTTGGGTTTTGTTCTTCTGCACAGCACAGCCAATGGAGACCAAGGACCTGCCAATGAGCATCCAGATCCCACCCTTGTTGAATTGTCAGAAATAGAAACCAGACACACAGTGGGTCTGAGTTGGTTCCAGCTGAGGGCTGGGTTTGCCTGGTTTATGTGCATTGGCCCAGGAAGGTATTAAGGCAAGGCTACTCAACACATGGCCTGTGGGCCACATGCAGCGTGTGGCCCATTTTTATGCATCCCGACATGCCTTGAGCTGCTTCCTGGGCTGCCTGCCTGCCTCATTACTGTGGGCTCTAGCAGTAGCACCTCCCCAAGCTACTGGCCGGCAGGCAGGAGGGCAGCAAGAGGTGGCAGCAGAGCATGCCTGCTACATCAGCCACAGCAAGAGCACCTCTCCATGCGCTGCATGGTGCTGCACTGAGCCAGATCACAATGGTACATGCACAGGTGTTGCCGGGGGTGGCAAGAGGCAGCTTGGGAACCGGGCAGTGAGGCCAGGGTGAGAAAGGTCTGGGTAGGGTTACTGTACATCCAGTTTTTCCTGCACGTCCTTGTTTTCACATGTTAAATCGCCATCTGGATAGACTTTTTAAAAGGCAAAACATATCTGGGATTTTTTGCCTTGCAAAGGGGATTGGGGAGGGGCGATGGCAGGTGCGTTCAATCGAACATCCGGAACTGCAGGCCGGAACCATTCACAGCCGCTCTGCATATGGGCCCCAGCACCTGGAGGGAAAAGCACCTGGCTCCGGTGAGATCCAGGGTGTTACCCTCTGCCCTGCTAGATTTATGCCCCTGCCTCTGCTGGAGGGAAAGGGCATTGTGTTAGAGCAGGGTAACTGGGGGAGGGGGGTGGGGATGCCTAGCTCCAGGGGAGGGTTAGAGCCAGGAAGCGGGTGTTAAAACTTCTGAGTCTTTCCTTCCCTGTGGGTGGGCAGTGCGTGTATTGGTCAGATTTGGGGCTTCCAGTCTTTGCTCTGTGAGGACTGTAGGAGCTAGAGCTTGGTGGGGCGAGCAGGGGAAAGGAAGGGATTCTGGGAAGCAGGATTCCTGGGTTTCTTTTCTAGCCAGGCCTCCTCTCCCCCCAGTGCCTTTAACTCCACATTGATTGTACTTATATTTCCGTAAATATTGTATTGGCATTTTTTGTTTGATTTGTTAAAATTGTGAAGCCAAAACAAAAAAGTAGTCAGGATAATGGTCTTCTGCTGAGATGTGTTTTAGTAGTTAAATTCCTGGACTGCCATTGCTCATTAAAAGTGCTGTCATGGGTGGGATTTGGGAAAATATTGCATTTTATTAACATCAGCAGAACTGACTTAATGGGGCCTGCAAGTTGTGAAGTCTTGCCTTAATCTTTGTATTCATGTCCATTACTATGAAAGAAGCTATTTGCAAATTTGAGTAGCTCTGCATTAAGGATTCTTATTAATGTAAAGAATCTCAAGCAATGTAAAGCCAGAGTGTGATGGAGCTGGAAAGGAAAATGTTTCCCCTAGAAGGAAATTTTTCCAAGGGGACACTTGGAGTTGAACCGAGGGCCATTTGATTTGCAGCCAAACACTCTACCACTGAACTACACCCCACAAATGTATGTATCTGCAGCCAGTGTTGGGAAGTGGGCAGGGAACAAACGGCTTTTGTAGAACGCACATTTCAGGGGATGTGTTTTTTTGCGGAAGGGTCCTGACTCCTGGCTCCCAGCCACACACCTTGGCACAAAGACCAATGGCTCAATGGCCCCTGCACAAAGTGCATTGTGGGAATAAAAGTTGGGGCAGCAGGAAAGGGGCCGGCCCCTCAGCACCAGCGAGCGGGCAGAAGATGGAAGCGAATCCTCCTACCTCTCATGCACAAAGGGAACACCATCCCCATTCCCAACACCTCCACCAGCTCTTTGCCCCACTAGGTGGGTTTTTTCGGAGACCATGGAGGAAGACTCTGCCTGTGAGAAGAAGGAACAAGAACACCAGATACTGAGGAATGTGGGTATTGATCCCACTGCCTCTCACATGCTAAGTGAGGGCTCTGCCACTTGAGCTAATTCCTCCAGCTATGAGCAGTTTTCCTGCCCCACCCACCATGGGTGGGGTACATGGGGCCAAATATCAGAAAAATCTCTTCCTCAAAAAGTATCAGCTGATTTACATACCTTCTGCAGGAGGGAATGATGGGGGGAGCACAGTCTAGATATAGCCTGGGTCAAGGCATGGGGGTGAAGGGGAGGTGTGTCCCATGCAGAGGGGTGGAGCCATGTGAGCCCGTATGCAGATATTGTCATGACCAGAGCCCTGTGGAGTGTGCTGGTGAGCAGGGGCCTGATTTCGCGAGTGGGGTTGGGCTGGGGCATCGGGGCGGTGTCAGGGTGTGTGTGGGCAGGAGGGATACGGCACAGACATGGTCACATGGAGCTGTGAGACCAAGCCCAACCTGAGGTGAGAGTGTTTGGCGCACTTGGGGGCAGGTGGTGGTTGTGCCAGGGTGTCTAATACTTACCTGGAAGGGGAAATGCCGTGGTTATGAAGGCGGGTTTCCCAGGGTGAGGCTCATCCATTGCACTTTGGAAGGGCTGACTTCTGCAATTTCCCCAAACATGAAGAACTTGGTTGTGCAATGTGGGGTTGCATTTGTGCTTTTCCCTTGTGCTCCCTGTAAAAGAAAGCAAAACAGAGCTGTTCTCTGCCTGGGCATATATTGATGCTGTTTCTGCAGCTACTTTACAGCATGGCTGCGTCTAGACTGGCAAGATTTTGCGCGAAAGCAGCTGCTTTTGCGCAAAATCTTGCTGCCTGTCTACACTGGAGTATTCTTGGGGAAGAAGGCCAGTGTAGACAGCTACATTAATTTCTTGCTCAAGAAAGCCCGATGGCTAAAATGGCCATCGGAGCTTTCTTGCGCAAGAGAGTGTCTCCACTGGCATGGATGCTTTTGCGCAAAAGCAAATCTTTTGTGCAAAGGCACATGCCAATATAGATGCTCTCTTGCGCAAGTACTTTTAACGGAAAAACTTTTCCGTTAAAAGTATTTACACAAAATCATGCCAGTCTAGATGCAGCCCATGTGTATGTTCTCTCTGCTTTACTATCACTATTTGCTGTGTCTACACTGGTTCAATCTCGCACAAAAGCAGCCGCTCTTGCACAAAAATTTGCTGCCTGTCTACACTGGCTGCATGTTCTTGTGCAAGTAAATTGATGTTCTGATATATAAAATCAGGGCTTATTACACAAGAACTCTGACGCTCCCTCTCAGGAAGAAGCCCTTTTGTGCAAGAGCTCTTCTAGAAGAGGCCAGTGTAGACAGGGAACATGAACTTCTTGTGCAAGAAGCCCCTATGATTAAAATGGCCATCGGAGCTTTCTTGCGCAAGAGCACGTCTACACTGGCAAGGATGCTCTTGCGCAAAAGCACATCTCGCATGCAAAAGCACATGCCAGTGTAGACGCTCTCTTCTGGAAGAGTTTTTGCAGAAGAATTCTTGCGCAAAAGCTTTTGCGTGAGAACGTGCCAGTGTAGACATAGCCTTTCTGTTTGTAGCAACACTCTGCCTCTACTGCCTTTCTCTAACTCGTTTGGAGACTACACAGACTCCTTCTCTGTGCTTCTAGTTCAGTCCACAGGGTCTGGTGTCCACTTCAGGGGGTAGGTAAAAGTGGATAAATCCCTGTAATATTATCACTCTCATATAACTTTGTATTAAGATCTTCTCCTTTTAGATATATCTTTGTTAAATGTACTTATAGAATCTCTGTGACATTTCTCCTATAACTTTGTATTAAGAGAAACTTTCCTTTTTATATAGATAGATCTTATAAGAAAAAAATGTCTTTTGAGCTCTCCCCTTTTCTTGATTGTCCTGTTGAAATGAACGAGGAGTGAATGGAGAATGAAAGGGGGGCACCTCCAACAGCAGTTGCCAGGGTGGAGAAGGTCTGGGAGGCAGATCCAAGACAATACCAGTAAAGTGAGCTCATTAAGAGTACTGGACAGACACCTTGGGAGTCAAGCAGCAAGTGCCTGCCCTTGGAAGAACTCTCTTTGAAGCAGCATTAAGAAAGGCGAGGCAATGACTAATTGGCTGCATGAGAGGAATAAATAGTAGGCATCTTGCAGAGGGACCCCAGGTTTTCATCTTGTCAACATGGGAGCATCGATCCCGATCGGCAGAAGCCTGGCTCCACCCTTCCCCCATCTAACTCACCTGGCCAGTGCAGTTAGGGGGAGCAACTTTTGGTAACAACAAGATGGAGTGTGCTTGTGTGTGTGAGAGAGTGCATATGTGTGATGTATCATATGCATATGATAAATATTGATTAATCTATTTATGTTCAATAAATGTGGCATGTTGCCTTATCCCCCTGAAAAAGATCCTGGGTGCTTCTTTTAAGCACAACATGGAAATGACTCTGCCCTCCCCCCGCAGCTTCTTCTCCTCAGCCCTGCTCCTGCGGATGGGTAGGGGCTATGAGTCCCAGCGCTGCTGCCCTGCTGCCCTCAGGTTCTGCCCCCTGGAGCGCCTGCAGGAGCTGAGCCAGCCCTGGGAGAGCAGCCCGGCCAGGGCCCAAGTCTCCCAACCCGAGGGGGCCCAATGGAGCTAGGGCAGAGCCTGGCAGGGGCAGCAGGAGCCATGAGTGGGGAGGGAGGGTCCCAGCTCCGGCCAGACCCAGGGGCAATGCAGTGACAGTGGGAGGTTTCCACTCTCCGTGGGCAGATGCCCCAGGCATGAAATGGTTTAGGAGGCACCTTGCCCAGAAAATAACTCAGCCCCATTTGTATAAGCAGTGGACCTGAGCCATGTGTGGCCCCCAGGTACTGATGGGCCCTGCCCTGCTGCTGTCCTACCCCAGGGCCAGTGAGCCCCTAATTCCCCTCCCCCCAAGTCCCCTGTCCTAGCTGCACAGAGACAAATTGCTCTGTATCTTGGAGAGAGTCAGAGACACGTGGGGGCCTGGGGCTCTGTCCTGAGTGAAGAGAAGGTGCAAGGGGGGCCAGGCACCTTCCCATCTGCCTCTGGGCTCAGTGTCTTGGGGCTGGTAGGTCCTCTGGGCTTTCTCTGAGCTTGGTGCCTTTCTGTGTGCCCTGGACTGAGCCGCCAAAGGACCACTCAGTCTTGGGCCTGGAGAGAGCTCCCCCCATTCCCACCACTTGCCACACCCAAAACAGTCAGGGTGTCTTCCCCCTACACACGCACACACACTCAGACGTGGCAGCTCCGTCACGTTCATTCAGCCTGATCCGCCTGAGCGCACCCACATGAACCAGAAGAGCCAGGTTCAGTTCCACTCCCTTGTTTGCAGATATGTTCTGCCTCAATAGCAGATGGCCTTTCCCTCCTGCACATTGGCGGCAGCTGCGGGGGGAGTTGGGAACAGCCACTGAGACCAGGAGCCGCTTACGGCCCATCCTCATGGCAGCCGGTTACTGCAACTTGGCCTCTCCATACGCAGTTCTAGTGTCCAGGTAGCAATGTTGCTGAGTTGTCTCTGCCATAAGGACAGCCCCTGTTAGTGCGGGACACAGCACCCAAGCTCTGGCGCAGGGGCCGAGGAAAACAGGGGGGACATGGCCTCTCTGCTGATCCCAAAACAGTCTTGGGAAGTAAAACCACCCTGCAACATGAGCAGTGGGAAAAGCAATGGTTCAGGCTGCCCGACAGCCCTACCCATTGTCTGAGGTATGAACATGCCGCATGCCACGAACCAGGAAACTGCATGTTCCTTCAAATACCTGCTTAGAGCCGCTTTACTGCAAACAACCAGCCTTGGGCATGTCTGGCTCACTACCCAGAGAACCGGTCTGGGTGGTTTGCAAGGTATTGTATGGCAGTAGGGTGACCGTATTTCCTTGTGATTGATACCGGACACCTGGTAAAATTATTCATATTCAAGACAGTTCAACAGCAAACAATTTTTGCAGAACAAATGTCCAAAACAGCCTCCAGTTGACTTAGCTCTTATTAAAAAGAAATAAATGGATTTATTTTTATTTTCCTGCTTATCTTTAAGGCTTTAGTGTTCACACAGGGAGACCTAACACAGGGATTCACAACCTTTTTAAACTGGGGGCTGGCAAACCCATTCAAAATCTTTTGGCAGACCAGTAACATTTTATTTGCATATTTATTATGCAACCATTTGATATGCAAATAAAATATGCAAATATGCAAATAAAATATTACTGGTCCACCAAAAGTTTGTGAATGTGTTTACTGTTCCGTGGGGGTATACAAAGCCCCAGAGCCTCCAGTGTCAACACTCCCCCTAGAGCCCCTCATCCCTCCACTACCCCCACCAGCACCAGCCACTGACCCCAGCGTGCTCTGCACCCAACTCTCCCCAGTACCCAGCTGCTTGCCCTCAGGGTTCCCTAGTTCCAGCCCCCCTGCCCCAAACACCTCAGTGTCAGCCTCCTGTTTCCAGAGCCCCATAGAACCCAATTTCCCTGGTCCCTTGTGCCAGCCCCCAGTCCCCGTATTAGCCCTGTCCCCAGTGCCAGCCCTGCCCCCTAGTCCCCTCACTACTAGCCCCACCCCCAGAAGCTCCCAGGGCCAGCTCCCCATCCTGGATGTCACAGTACTTCTCAGTGTCAGCCCCCTGCCTCTTAGAGCCCACAACACTAGCCCTGCCCCCAAGGCGTCCTCCCTGCCTCCCACCCCCCACCTAGCCCTGCCGCTGCTTCCCAGCTGAGCACAGAGCACTTCCCTGCATGGCGGGAGGGCTGCATGGAGCCTGCAGTGTGCTGGGCCCCTGCTGAGCTGGACCTAGGGCCCTGGTGAGGCTGCCCCAGTAGGGACAGTCTCACCACAGTCCCAGTTCCAGCCATGGCGCACCTGGTTGCCCGCCAGGCCACTCACCGTGCTGCTGGGTGGGGACGGCAGTGGGTAGGGTCCATTAGCAGCTGGGGGCGTGGCCTGGCCATGAGCTGCAGCCTGGCAGGGTGGGGTTCACGGCCCGCCCTGTCTGTGGTTGGGAAGCGCTGGCATAACACACTCCACTGCTCCCACACACATGGGGAGAGGTGACACAACAGAGGGTGACGGACCGACCAGATCCTCCATGCACAGTGCTCTCTGGCCTCCGTGTCTACCCAGGTCCCCCAGGCTAGACCCACCTCTCACAGGACCTGGTGTCACCTCAGCACAACATGTGGCGTGGGGTGGGGTCATGCAGGGTCTCAGAAGCCCCAGCCCCCAGCTTCACCTGGTCCTTTCGCGGAAGGAATGCAAGTGCAGACAAATGAAATTGCAAATGAAGCACGGATTTGAATTTCCCACACTTCATTTGCATCATCACGGCTGGCCGCTTTTTCAAAATACCCTATTTTGAGATAAAAAAACACTGTTTAGACGCGGTTATTTCAAGAAAAACCCCTTCTTTTGAAATAACCACCATCAGCAGCCGCTCCTCATTTTTTAAGGAGTAAGGGTTATTTCGAAGGAAGGGTTTCTTTTTGGAATAACAGCGGTTTTTTTCTTGAAATACGCTATTTCGGAAAAGCGGCCAGCCACCATTATGCAAATGAAGCACGGGAAATTCAAATCCGCGCTTCATTTGCAATTTCGTTTGTCTGCATTTGCATTCCTCTCTCGAAGGAGGAGTGTAGTGTAGACATACCCTGAGTTACCAACCATAGGGCTGTTAGCGTCTACTTCTAACTAACTTGCACTGTTAGGCCACATCATCACGCCAGAGAACATTGTCATTGTGGCAAGCGATCTTCTGGAATTTGATATAGTAAGACTAGTTAAGACTCGCTAAATCAACCTCAGAGGGAGCCCTCACCAGCATTTGGTACTCCTGCTCTTTGCTCGCATCACCTCAGGCTCTAGGTGCAAAGGCTGGGCAGGACTCTGGGCTCTGCTTGAGGGAGCCTGGCACTGGGGCACGTAGGGAAGAAGGGAGGGTGGGTTTGTGGATTTTGACCAACCCTCTGGTGGGGAGATAAGAAGGGAAGACGCGTTTTAACTCCTCCCTTCCTTGATGTCCTCTGGGCTGGGATTCCCACTTCTATAAGCCAAGGGTGAGGGCAAAACTATGGGGTCAGTGACATGCAGTGCTCCAGGTGAGTCTTGAACTCATGACCACAGCATTCTCCTGCTGCACCTTCCTCTGTGAGGTGCATGCTGCAGTGCAGACTTGGGTGGCTTGTTCCCTGTGTTGGGCAGCTGGTGCCTAGGGAAGCCCCAGCCCCCAGCTTCACCTGGCTCAGGCCCACTCTTAATCTTCCCCCTTAGCCTGAGGGGGTGACTACTGAGTCTCCCTCTGTGGTTTGGGCTGGGGAGCCTCCCCCCCAGGGTGCATTGGAGTAGACATTGTGGCAGCAGGAATTTGAGCATCAGGTCACCCCATTGGAGACAATGGAGGGAGGAGAAGAGTTTTCCCTGCTATTGGGGAAAGTAGGTCAGGACAAGGCCCTTTCAGCCACTGGGTGAAGGCGGCAGCTGAGAGAAGAGAGGAAGGGGGGGCCAGAGCTTCCTCCCAGCAGGCTGGCCCTGCACATGCTCTGTGCATGCTGGAGCCTCCTCCTCCCAGATCTCTACAAAGCCCTCAACCTTTTTCTTGTTTCTGCTTCTCTGGCCATAGCAGGCAGCTAAAGAAGACAGGTCACCCTCCCAACAGTTCAGTAAGTAGCTTCACCCCATGACCTTGGCATTATTTGCACCATGCGCTAACCAGTTGAGCTAGCCAGCCCAGGTGAATCCATCTGCCAAGTGGCCCTTTCAGAAAGTTGCCTGTCTTAATTCAACTTTTGCCCTGCTGTGTAGACATGCCCTGGCTGGCCTCAGCCCAGCCACTTGCAGGCCAAGTTATGCCACCCCTGCCTGAGTCTCACCCCTGGCCTGAGCCAATGGCCTGCCTGAGCTGCCCGCTGTCCTAGCCATGCCTGCTGATCCAAGCCCTTTATGATGCCCCATGCAGGTTTCGGGTGGCTGAGGAGATGGTATGTGCCAGTCAGCTCCCTGCGTTCCTCCGCATTCTTTGCCTCCGGAACCTGCAAGGGGCATAGCAAAAGTGTATCCAAAAAGATGCTTTCCCTAGGCAGCTGGAGTTTGGAAAGGGGAAGCATGGCTGAGGCTGACCTGGGGCTCTTTCAGCAAAGGGGGCTGGCATCTGGGGCTTTGGAGCAGGAGTTGTGTGGAGAGGGTGAATAAAGAAAAGTTATTTATTAGTTCCCATAATAGAAGAACTAGAGGACTCCAATTGAAATTAATGGGTCACACATTTAAAACCAATAAAAGTTCTTCTTCACACTGTGCATAGTCAACCTGTGGAACTCCTTGCCAGAGGAGGCTGTGAAGGCTAGGACTATAACAGAGTTTAAAGAGAAGCTAGATAATTTCATGGAGGTTAGGTCCATAAAAGGCTATTAGCCATATGATGGATAGAAATGATGTCTCAGGCCTCTGTTTGTCAGAGGCTGGAGATGGATGGCATGAGACCAATCGCTTGATCATTGTTTTCGGTCCACCCTCTCTGGAGCACCTGGCGCTGGCCACTGTCTGCAGACAGGGAACTGGGCTAGATGGACCTTTGGTCTGACCCAGTACAGCCGTTCTTATATTCTTATGTTCTCTGGCCACAGGGGGGCTAGGACAGTAGCCTCAGAACCAGTGTCTAGCCTCCCCAAAGGGGAGGTGGGATCCACCTGCCAATTCAGGAGGAAACATTCATCAGCATAAACTTCTCACTTCTATAGGGCAGTGGTTCTCAAATGTATGATCTGCGGCACACCCCCTTCAACACAAACCTTTCTGTGGACCACCAGCCATGATGACAAAATGCCTTCGCTTATCTCTAAATAGCTCAAATACTAAATGATTCCTGTTAGGCTATTGGGACTGTAACATAAGGGGGTGTATGTAACCGGTAAAAAAGGAAATATTATGGATCAAAATCATTCATCAGATCAAGCACTTTATCATGTTAGTTTTCAATGAAGTAAAATATTCATTTATGTCCATTTATGTCCCAAAAATCATTCAGTTTTCTAACACAAAAGTTAGAAGCAAAAAAGGAAACAACCCTCATTAAAAAAACCAACAACCAAATGTCTGTAATTCTGGCCAACGGGAGCAGTGGGAAAAGCCCCCAGAGTAGCAGTTTCCCAGCTGGGGGGAGGGATAACAACACAGAGAATTGCTTCCCCCCTCTACAGCCAGACCCAGCCTGTGAAGCAGGAAGCTCCTCCTCCCCATAGCAGGACGCCGATCCTGGCCCTCCAACCTCCGGGGAGGTGGTGGAGCTGGAGTGCCCACGCAGACTTCCCACTGCAGGGGAGCCCTGCCCCGAGCCTGCGCCCATCTACAAGACACCTGCAGACCACTAGTGACCCTCAGAGCACACTTTGGCTGCATCTAGACTGCACTGGTAAATCGGGAAAAGATATGCAAATTGTAAATCTTTTTCCGGTTTACCATCGGAAGAGGCTTTTCCAAAATTTGGCCTGTCTACACAGCACCACATTTCAGAAAAAAGGGCTCTTCCAACATGTCCCTTATTCCTCGCAGAATGAGGTTTACAGGGATGGCGAAAGAGTGTGTCCGCTTTTTTGAAAAAATGTCCGGAAAAGTGGACGTGTTCCTTGGACACACCATTGCTTTTCTGGGGTATCTCCGGTACCCCCGAAAAGTGCTGCAGTCTAGACATAGCCTTGGCAACCTCCCTTCTCAGCAGGCACCCTCCTGCCAGCGGAGAGGGGGGGAAGTTCCAATAGCCACTGGCGGGGGGGGGAGGGGGAATGGTGAAGGCTGGTGGAAGGGCTGGAGGCTGCTCCCTCTATGGCTCTGTCAGTGCAGCCCCTGCGGTACGCCAGCTCCTGGCAGCAGAGCCCACTTCCAGAGGGCCCTGGCTGTGAGCTGCGGTGGCTGATGAGTGCGGGCAACGGCCAGTTAAATGTCATCTCTGCTGCCCACCCATCAGTCCTTTCTGTGCCCCCTCTTACTGCCCTCTCTGTTTTTCCCCTTCTGCCCTCCCCCCGCTCCCACTGCTCCTCCATCTACCCACAGGCTTCCAGTGCTGTGCGGACAACCAACCCCTGGCTGGAGCACTCAGCTACCAACAGCCTGGCTGGCAGGCTTCTTCCTTTCCCCATGCCTCTGGCTCGGCCGGCACCCGGGGGAAGCCCAAGACCCTCTGGCCCAGGGCACTGCCCAGGAGGAGCGGAGAGCTGCTGTGCCACAGCCCCACCCGGTGCTGGCATGGGGAAGCCTCTCTGCCTCCCACCCCCGAGTTCTGGGGTGGCAGGACAATGGGGGATGATTTCCAGCCTGTCCATGCCCCAACCTGCAAGCTCCACAGCGGCCCCTGGAGCAGGGGGCCCAGCCTCCAACACCCCCACTCCATCCCCTAGGCACCCTCCCACTGAGCCACGCCTCTGGTCTAGTTTGCTGAAAGCCCTGGGGTCAGGTGCCCTGGGGCTCAGTGCACCCTGAAGAGCACAAGAACAGCCCGGCTGGGGCAGCCCAAAGGTCCGTCCATCCCAGTGGCCAGTGCAGGTGCCCCAGAGGGAATGAACAGAACAGGGATTCCCACGTGACCCTGTCGCACAATCCCAGCATCTGCCAAACAGAGGCCGGGGACACCCTACCTGCCCAGCCTGGCTTGGAGCCGTCGATGAACCTACCCTCCGTGAATGTGTCCAGCTCTTTCCGACCCTTGTTAAAGTCTTGGCATTCACAGCGTCCTCTGGCATCCTTAGGGCGTCAATGCTTCCTGCCAGCGCTGTAGCCATGAGGGTGGAGGTGGCTGGGTCATGTCGGTGGCCAGCAGCAGCCTGTAGGTGGGAGCTGCCTTTCGACACGGTGTGGGCAGTAAGGGACAAGCTGCTCCCAGCTGGGGGGTGGGGAGAGAAGAAGACATGAACTCTGCAAAAACACTGGGCAGGTCAGCACCCCCTGCCTCCCTCCCCCATGGCTGGAAGTAGCTCCTGCCCCTCCCCGCCCATGCCATTTGAAAAGCTGCTGCTGGCTGTATTCTGGTGTGAACCCTGGCAGAAACTGAGCAGGGGATCTGGGACCCTGCATGACCCCACGACCCCACCACATGTTGCACTGAGGTGACACCAGGTCCTGTGAGAGGTGGGTCTAGCCTGGGGGACCTAGGTAGACACGGAGGCCAGAGAGCTCTGTGCATGGAGGATCTGGTCAGTCCTTCACCCTCTGTTGTGTCACCTCTCCCCATGTGTGTGGGAGCAGTGGAGTGTGTTATGCCAGCGGTTCCCAACCACAGACAGGGCAGGCCGTGAACCCCTGCCTGCCAGGCTGCAGCACACGGCCAGGCCACGCCCCCAGCTGCTAATGGACCCTGCCCACTGGAGTTCCCCACCCGGCAGCAGGGTGAGTGGCCTGGCAAGCAACCGGGTGCACCGTGGCTGGAACTGGGACTGCGGTGAGACTGTCCCTGCTGGGGCAGCCTCACCAGGGCCCTAGTTCCAGCTCAGCAGGGGCCCAGCACACTGCAGGCTTCATGCAGCCCTCCTGCCATGCAGGGAAGTGCTCTGTGCTCAGCTGGGAGGCAGCGGCAGGGCTAGGTGCGGGCGGGGGGAGGCAGGCAGGGGGCCTTGGGGGCGGGGCTAGTGCTTGGGGGCTCTAAGAGGCAGAGGGCTGACACTGAGAAGTACTGTGACATCCAGGATGGGGAGCTGGCCCTGGGAGCTTCTGGGGGTGGGGCTAGTAGTGAGGGGACTAGGGGGCAGGGCTGGCACTGGGGACAGGGCTAATACGGGGATTGGGGGCGCTGGCACAAGGGACCTAGGGAAATTGGGTTCTATGGGGCTCTGGAAACAGGAGGCTGGCACTGAGGTGTTTGGGGCAGGGGGGGCTGGAACTAGGGACTCTGAGGGCGAGCGGCTGGGTACTGCGGTGAGTTGGGTGCAGAGCACTCTGGGGTCAGTGGCTGGTGCTGGTGCGGGTAGTGGAGGGATGAGGGGCTCTAGGGGTAGGGTTGGCATTGGAGGCTTTGGGGCTTTGTATACCCCCATGGACCAGCAAACACATTCATAAACTTTTGTTGGACCAGTAATATTTTATTTGCATATTTGAATATTCATTTGCATAATAAATATGCAAATAAAATGCTACTGCTCTGCCAAAAGTTTGTGAATGGGTTTACCGGCTCCCAGTATAAAAAGGTTGTGAATCCCTGTGTTAGGCCTCCCTGTGTGAACGCTAAAGCCTTACAGATAAGCAGGAAAATAAAAATAAATCCATTTATTGCTTTTTAATAAGGGCTAAGTCAATTGGAGGCTGTTTTGGACATTTGTTCTGCAAAAATTGTTTGCTGTTGAATTGGCTTGAATATGGATAATTTTACCAGGTGTCCGGTATCAAGCACAAGGCAATACGGTCACCCTACTGCCATACAAGACCTTGCAAACCACCCAGACCGGTTCTCTGGGCAGTGAGCCAGACATGCCCAAGGCTGGTGGTTTGCAGTCAGGTGTCTCTAAGCAGGTATCTGAAGGAACATGCAGTTTCCTGGTCCGTGGCATGCGGCGTGTCCGTACCTCCACAGTCAGACAATGGGTAGGGCTGTCGGGCAGCCTGAACCATTGCTTTTCCCACTGCTCATGTTGCAGGCTGGTTTTACTTTCCAAGCCTGTTTTGGGATCAGCAGAGATGCCATGTCCCCCCTGCTTTCCCCTTGGCCCTTGGCCCCTGTGCCAGAGCTCGGGTGCTGTGTCCCACACTAACAGGGGCTGTCCTTATGGCAGAGACAACTCAGCAACATTGCTACCTGGACACTAGAACTGCGCATGGAGAGGTCAAGTTGCAGGAACCGGCTGCCATGAGGATGGGCCGTAAGCGGCTCCTGGTCTCAATGGCTGTTCCCAACTCCCCCCGCAGCTGCCGCCAATGTGCAGGAGGGAAAGGCCATCGGCTATTCAGGCAGAACATATCTGCAAACAAGGGAGTGGAACCAAACCTGGCTCTTCTGGTTCATGTGGGTGCGCTCAGGCGGATCAGGCTGAATGAACGTGATGGAGCTGCCATGTCTGAGTGTGTGTGCGTGTGCAGGGGGAAGACACTCTGACTGTTTTGGGTGTGGCAAGTGGTGGGAATGGGGGGAGCTCTCTCCAGGCCCAAGGCTGAGTGGTTCTTTGGCAGCTCAGTCCAGGGCACACAAAGGCACCAAGCTCAGAGGAAGCCCAGAGGACCTACCAGCCCCGAGACACTGAGCCCAGAGGCAGATGGGAAGGTGCCTGGCTCCCCTTTCACGTTCTCTTCACTCAGGACAGAGCCCCAGGCCCCCATGTGTCTCTGACTCTCTCCAAGATACAGAGCAATTTTCTCTGTGCAGCTAGGACAGGAGCCTGGGGGGGGGGGGGAGGAAGGGGAGATAGGGGCTCACTGGCCCTGGGGTAGGACAGCAGCAGGGCAGGGCCCATCAGTACCTGGGGGCCGCACATGGCTCAGGTCCAGTGCTTATACAAACGGGGCCGAGTTACCTTTTGGGCAAGATGCCTCCTAAACCATCTCATGCCTGGGGCATCTGCCCACGGAGAGCGGAAACCTCCCACCCTCACTGCATTGCCCCTGGGTCTGGCCAGAGCTGGGACCCTCCCCCCCCACTCATGGCTCCTGCTGCCCCTGCCAGGCTCTGCCCTAGCTCCATTGGGCCCCCTCGGGTTGGGAGACTTGGGCCCTGGCCGGGCTGCTCTCCCAGGGCTGGCTCAGCTCCTGCAAGCGCTCCAGGATGCAGAACCTGAGGGCAGCAGCACTGGAACTCACAGCCCCCACCCATCCGCAGGAGCAGGGTTGGGGAGAGGAGGCTGGAGGGGGAGAGAGGAGGGGAGGGCAGAGTCACTTCCATGTTGGGCTTAAAAGAACCACCGAAGATCTTTTTCAGGGGGATAAGGCAACACGCCACATATATTGACCATACATAGATCAATCACTATTTATCATATGCATATGATACATCACACTCATACACTCTCTCTCACACACAAGCACATTCCGTCTTCTTGTTACCAAAAGTTGCTCCCCCTAACTGCACTAGCCAGGTGAGTTAGATGGGGGAGGGGTGGAGCCAGGCTTCTGCAGATCCGGATCAATGCTCCCATGTTGACAAGACGAAAACCCGGGGTCCCTCTGCAAGATGCCTCCTATTTATCCCTCTCATGCAGCCAGTTAGTCATCTCCTCGCCTTTCCTAATGCTGCTTCAGAGAGAGTTCTTCCAAGGGCAGGCACTTGCTGCTGGACTCCCAAGGCATCTGTCTGTCCAGTCTTCTTAATGAGCTCACTGCACAGGTATTGTCTTGGGTCTGGCTCCCAGACCCTCTCCACCCTGGCAACTGCTGCTGGAGGTGCCCCCCTTTCATTCTCCATTCACACCTCATTCATTTCAACAGGGCAATCAAGGAAGGGGGAGAGTTCAAAAGACATTTTTTCTTACAAGGTCTATCTATATAAAAAGGAAGTTTCTCTTAATACAAAGTTATAGGAGAAATGTTACAGAGATTCTATAAGAACACTTAAAGATATATCTAAAAGGAGACGATCTTAATTCAAAGTTATATGAGAGTGATAATATTACAGGGATTTATCCACATTTACCTACCCCCTGAAGTGGACACCAGACCCTGTGGACTCAACTAGAAGCACAGAGAAGGAGTCTGTGTAGTCTCCAAACGAGTTAGAGAAAGGCAGTAGGGGCAGAGTGTTGCTACAAACAGAAAAGCTATGGCTACACTGGAGCGTTCTCACGCAAAAACTCTTTTGCAGAAGATTTGCTTTTGCGCAAAAGCATCCGTGTCAGTGCAGACGCTCTCTTGCGCAAGGAAGCTCCAATGACCATTTTAGCCATCGGGCTTTCTTGTGCAAGAAATGAACATAGCTGTCTACACTGGCCCTCTTTCGCAAGAATCAGGACCCTTCCCCAAATATACACATCCCCTGAGATGTGCATGCTACAAAAGCCACTTATTCCCTGCCCACTTCCCAACACTGGCTGCAGCTACATATGTTTGTGTGGTGTAGCTCAGAGGTAGAGTGGTTGGTTGCAAACCAAATGGCCCTTAGTTCAACTTCCAGTATCCCCTTGGAAAAATTTCCTTCTAGGGGAAACATTTTCCTTTCCAGTTCCATCACACTCTGGCTTTACATTGCTTGAGATCCTTTACATTAATAAGAACCCTTAATGCAGAGCTACTCAACTTTGCAAATAGCTTCTTTCATAGTAATGGACATGAATACAAAGATTAAGGCAAGACTTCACAACTTGCAGGCCCCATTTAAGTCAGTTCTGCTGATGTTAATAAAATGCAATATTTTCCCAAATCCCACCCATGACAGCACTTTTAATGAGCAATGGCAGTCCAGGAATTTAACTACTAAAACACATCTCAGCAGAAGACCATTATCTTGACTACTTTTTTGTTTTGGCTTCACAATTTTAACAATTCAAACAAAAACTGCCAATACAATATTTATGGAAATATAAGTACAATCAATGTGAAGGAAAAGGCTTTGGGGGGAGAAGTGGCATAGCTAGAAAAGAAACCCAGGAATCCTGCTTCCCAGAATCCCTTCCTTTCCCCGCCTGCCCCACCAAACACCAGCTCCCACAGACCTCACAGAGCAAAGACTGGAGCCTCCAAATCTAACCAACAGACACACTGCCCACCCACAGGAAGGAAAGACGTCAGAAGTTTGAACACCTGGTTCCTGGCTCTAACCCTTCCCTGGAGCCAGGCACCCCCCTCCCCCCGTTACCCTGCTCTAACACAATGTCCTTTCCCTCCAGCAGAGGCATAAATCTAGCAGGGCAGAGGGTAACACCCTGGATCTCACCGGAGCCAGGTGCTTTCCCCTCCAGGTGCTGGGGCCCATATGCAGAGTGGCTGTGAATGGTTCCAGCCTGCAGCTGCAAACCTTCCATTGAAGGCACCTGCCATCGCCCCCTCCCCAATTCCCTTTGCAAGGCAAAAAATCCCAGATATGTTTTGCCTTTTAAAAAAATCTATCCAGATGGCGATTTAACATGTGAAAACAAGGACGTGCAGGAAAAACTGGATGTACAGTAACCCTACCCGGACCTCTCTCACCCCGCCTTACTGCCTGGTTCCCACGCTGCCTCTTGCCACCCGGCAACACCTGTGCATGTGCCATTGCGATCTGGCTCAGTGCAGCACCGTGCAGCGCATGGAGAGGTGCTCTTGCTGTGGCTGATGTAGCAGGCATGCTCTGCTGCCACCTCTTCCTGCCCTCCTGCCTGCCGGCCAGTAGCTTGAGGAGGTGCTACTGTAAGAACCCACAGTAATGAGGCAGGCAGGCAACCGAGGAAGCAGCTCAAGGCATGGCGGGACGCATAAAAATGGGCCATAGGCTGCATGTGGCCCACAGGCCATGTGTTGAGTAGCCCTGCCTTAATGCCTTCCTGTGCCAATGCACATAAACCAGGCAAACCCGGCCCTCAGCTGGAACCAGCTCAGACCCGCTGTGTGTCTGGTTTCTGTTTCTGACAATTCAACAAGGGTGGGATCTGAATGCCCATTGGCAGGTCCTTGGTCTCCATGGGCTGGGCTGTGCAGAAGAACAAAACCCAAGTCCAGCTGGGGAGGAATGGGCATAATCGATCTTACGGAGTTTGATTTAGCAAGTCCAACTAAGACTCACGAAATCAAACTCAAAGGGCACCCTCACCAGATTCCAGCACTTCTGCTCTTTTCTCCCTTTGGTTTCCCACTGTAGGGAGAATGCAAAGCTTGACTGAAGGAAGCCAACTCCAGCTATGTACTGAGGGATAGTGGGACGAGCATATTGTCCAGGCACCACTGGGGGCTGCCTCCCTCACCTTCCCCATACTTGGCAGGTGCCTTGGTCAGCTTAGCAATGGGGCTGCTCTCTGGGACTTTTCTCCCAGCTGCTTCACATGTTGCCATTGCCCATCCCAAGGGAGGGGGAGGAGAATCACTCTCCATGGCTGCAGGAGCTGCAGAGGTTGCACCCCAGGGAATCAAAAGGGTGTGTGGTGCTGGTTCTCCTGTCCCAGCAACTGCAGCGAGAGCCCTGCCTTGCCAGTGCCAGTCACAGCAGTTTCTGCACCTGCTCCAGGCTTGTGGTTTCCTTCTTCCCAATGTTCCTCCCCAATCAGCCTTTTCCTGAACCAGCAGTTCCATGAGTGGCCAAGGGAGGCCTCTTCTGTGTCCCAGAAGGACATAGGAAAATGTGAGCAAAGGCTGCAACAAGGCACCATTGGGAGTTGAATCCAGGATCTCCTGCTTACAAGGCAAGTGCTTTGGCCAGCTAAGCCATGATGCCCTTTTTGGCTAGGTCTACAATACAGATTTTTTCTGGGATACCTCTTGTGTTCCTGAAAAACTCTGCTGCATCCAGGGAACAGGTCCACTTTTTTGTATCAGTTTCCAAAAAAAGTGGGTGTGTTCTTTTGGAAGCCCTGTAGTCCTCATACCTATCTCCTAGAACTGGAAGGGACCTTGAAAGGTCATCAAGTCCCGTCCCCTGCCTTCACAGCAGGACCAAGTACCATCCCTGAAAGATTTGCCCCAGATCCCTAAATGGCCTCCTCACAACCCTGGGTTTAACAAGTCAATGCTCAAACCACTGAGCTATCCCATCCAAAAGAGAAGGCTTTTCCCACATTTGGGCCCATGTAGATGGGCCAAATGTTGACAAAGCCTCTTCCAAAAAAGGAAGAGTGTCTCTGAAACTGTTCTAATGTAGGGTCCCAGACAACACCTTTGAATTCCAAAGTGCAGCCATTCCCCATTCCCTATTCCCTTCTAGCCCTGGCGGGGTCTCAAGGCCTGTGCAGCCCAAGAAATGTGATTGTGGGAACTAGCTGCCAATCTTTTTGTCAATTGCAGTGCAGAGTGCTGAAGATATGAACCCAAGGCAACTACCTTGCTCACCTTTTGCTAAGGCTGGAGGGAAATAAAATCTCCCCTTTGAGCCAGAATTGAACCAGCAACCTAAGGATCATTTGCTAAGCACACACAACAGTCTACCACGCTGCCCACTGAGCTATCACAAGGTGCACAATAAAGTCTGGTTTGTCCAGGTTGGCCCTTCTACAAGTGTCAGGGCATGTGCTCCCTGAAGTGGGTGGCATCCCAGGTCGGGGCTGAGGCACCCAGCAGCACAGGGGTTGTCACAGGTGCTTCACATGCAGAAGGACCCGAGTCAAACCTGAGCGAGATCCACCCATGTCACAGCAAAAGGAAGAAAGTTGGGTTCTTCTCATGTGTCTTCTTTCTTCCAGAATCTCTAGCAGTGCAGGAGGGGCAGGTCCACAAAAAACAGTGAGTGAACCTTGGTCTAGCCTCTCACTTGTGCTGCCCCAGACAGTTCCTACGCCCAAGGCAATAGCTCCACAACCAAGGTGTGTTGAGTCGATTTCCCTCAGCCTAGAGCCAGTGCAGGGGGTAAAACAGGTTTCTTCACCTTTCTCAGAATCAGGGAACCCACATTCTTTGAGTCCTGGTCCTGAGACTCCCTCCCTTTAGTGTAGGGGGGCAATAGGCAGAGCCTGGCAGCTGCTAGAACCAGATGTGACATCAGGGGGGAGCAGCAACACACACAGCCTCAGCAGGTTCCACATCTGGCAGGTTCCATGGCCACAGCATATCACAGTCTTCCACTGAGCCAGCCAGACAAGACACCACTGGGCATTAGACACCCCGCAGCAGGTACAAGGTTATTTTTTCAGCAGCCTGAGGGCAAGGAATCCAAAGCACATGGAGTAGGAGGGTTTTGCAGTAACGAGCCCAGGTAGGTCCCCTTGAGACTTGAACTCAGCTTACAGACTTTAAAGACCTGAGTGCTGCTCCTTATGCCATGGGACCTACTGGTGGCACTGTGGTGAGCACTTGTGAATCTCAGCTCTCAGGCTGCCTCTGCTCTCCTGGCTCCCTCCAGCTGCCCCATCCCAGCTGCTTGTTTAGTTTTTGTTTTGTTTTTTAAATACCAGCTTTAGCAGAAAGCCATATGACACTCTTTCCTCCCACATCATAGCATGCACATGTCGCTGTCCCCAACCAAACTCTTAAATGGCCCTCTGCTTTTCCCCTTGTCCCATGGGGCTAACAGGGAAGTAGCCCAGGGCTAGGCTGGAGTCAGGGGAAGCAGGAGGCAGAAAAAGCCCCAGTTTACACAGCTCCTTTTTGCGCAAAAGCCTCTTGCACAAAAATGGACCCTAATTAATTAGGCAGATTAAGTACGGCAATATGCTAATCAGCACTTCATTTCCATAAGCTTTTGCGGAAGAGAAGTGAAGTATAGACATTGCCTAGGTGGTAGATAGCCGTGAAGTAACATAGACTGAAGAAAAATCCCTGGGCTGCAATCCTGAGTTACAAAAAATAATAATTCACCAGCTCAGACACGATTTCTAAACCCCCCAAACAAGGAAAATAATAAAACTTGATGGACTATCTAGACTTTTCCCTGCTTACACATAGCAGCTGTGTCTAGACTGGTAAGTTTTTCCGCAAAATCCCCTGGTCTTGCGGAAAAACTTGCCAGCTGTCTACACTGGCCGCTTGAATTTCCAGAAAAGCACTGACGATCTCATATAAGATAATCAGTGATTTTCTGGAAATACTATGCTGCTCCTGTTTGGGCAAAAGTATTTTTCTGAAAGACTTTTGCGCAAAAGGGCCAGTGTAGACAGCACAGTAATGGCGATGGGGGCTTTTTTGTGGAAAAGCGCGTCTAGATTGGCCACAGACACTTTTCCGCAAAAAGTGCTTTTGCGGAAAAGCATCCTGCCAATCTAGACGTGCTTTTCTGAAAATGCTTTTAATGGAAAAGTTTTCCATTAAAAGCATTTTCGGAAAATCATGCCAGTGTAGACGTAGCCAGGAAGTAGTCCATTGGCAAGCAGGCAAGACTGCATGGCCTAAAGGATAAGATGTCTGAATTTGGATCAGAAGATTGAGAGTGTAAGTCACTTCACAGTTGCATTTATTGTGCTTTCTCTTGCTTGGTGGTCCTGCTGTCTTTGGCCTGGAAAAGTCTGTAACAATATGGTTTTACTATAGTCCTATTGGAAGGCCTATAGCAGGGTGGCCAACCTGTTAGAGATGAAGAGCCAAAACAGCAGTGGATAGAGCGTGAAGAACCATGTAGCTGGGAGGAGTTGTTGAAATAGGTGCTGGTACACCATCCTGGGCCATACCATCACAAAAAAAGCCCTGGGAAAGTGTGAGGGGTGCAAGCTCCGAGAGGGAATTTGGATGCAGGAGGAAGCAGAGAAGAGGATACTGGCTCAGGGAGGGCCTCCAGGCTGGAGAGTGTGGGGGTCAGGTGGAGGGTTAGGGCTGTGGCTATGAGGGTGCAGGAGTTTGGGCTGGGGTTCATGAGGGGCTCAGGACACAGATTTGCAGTGAGTGGATGATGCAGGAGTTTTGTGGCAGAACACTGGGGATGTGAGATGCTCATGACAGGAGGTTCCAGTGTATGAAGGGCTCAGGTTTGGGGTGGAGGGAGGTTGCAGGAATGTTATGATGCTGTGGCTAGATGGGGGCTTGGTGGCCAGGCTTCATTTTTAAATCAAATATTATGCCAAACACAAAACCTTTCAACATTGTCTTTATTTGAGGGGTGGGAAACCTCTTTTGAGTCAGGAGTCACTGACCCACAGAAGAGTCGGTCAGGGCCACACAACTGAGATGCCACAGAACAACCCCTCCAAAAACCCCCAATCCTCACTAATGTAGCCTCAACTGTGCGGGTGGGGGCAGGGTACTCATGTGAGGGGGAGGGGACAGAGACAGCTGGGGCCAGTACCTGGGGATCCCGGGCCTCAGGAAGCACGCTGGCTGCTCTTCCCCTCCCTTCCCCAGGCACCTCCCCTGCTCTAACCCAAGCCCCCTCCCCTTCCCCAGAGTCAGGCACAGCCCCCCCCTCCCCCCCACACACACAATCCCCCTACCTCAAAGCTAGGCACACACTCCTCAACCCAATCCCCCTTCCCAGTCTAATTCTTGGGTCACAGAGCTGCCACTACAGCCATGTGTCTCCCTCCAGCTATTGGAACATGTGCGCTCAGTCGCCGGCCTTGAGACATGCTGCCTAGGATGCCCCCCAACACAATCCTCCTCCCTTCCCCCAGACTAGAGCCAGGCACACACACTCCCACACCGCCCTAACCTAATTCTCAGATCCTGGAGCCACAGCTACAGACACGTATCTCCCTCCAGATGAGGCGTGTGCTCTGAGCAGCCAGCACATTGTGCACACCCTCCCCCCTCAACCTTATGCTCCGGTCCCAGACCAGAGCCATGCCGCCATTGCTGCTGCTGTTACTATTGCCACGCACATCTGGGACACAATATGCACCTCCCACCCAATTCCCTCACTTTCCCCTTCTCCAGAGCCAGGCATCTCCCCTTAATTCTAACCCAATTCCCCTTCCTCACTAAACTTATGCCTAGTCCTGGAGCAGCTGCTGGTGCAGCCGCTGCACCCAGAGCTCCTGCTGCTGCCTGAAGCAGCACAATGGAAGAGGGAGCAGAACAGGGCTCTACTCTACACACACACACACACCACACACACACACACCAGCATCTGTACTGACTCCAGGTGAAAAGACACCTGCTGCTAATATCATCCTCACATGGCTCTGCACAGCACCCCAGCTGCCCCCGCCTTGGTGCAGGCAGGAAATTGTTATACCAAACTGACAGAGGGAAGAACAAAGGCTGAGAAAGGCAAAGGGCTTCGTCTAGTCACACAGCAGCCCTGATTCTGAAACTCACCCTCAGTCTGGAGTTTCACACCCTGACTGATCAGAATAAAGTGACCTCCACTGAGCTACGGACCACAGCCCTGCTTAGGGATTGCTGAGACAGTTGTTTAGAAAAACTAGAACAGGGGTGTGCAAAGATTTAACCCTCCTGCCATGGGCCGTGCCACTCTCCTGGGAGAGGGGGAGCTGCTCTCCACGGCACACCCTATGGATCACCTGTTGCTAATGGACACTTACCATTAATTACAACATAAGAATGGCCATACTAGGTCAGACCAAAGGTCCATCCAGCCCAGTACCCTGTCTGCTGACAGGGGCCAATGCCAGATTTCCTAGAGGAAGTGAACCGAACAGGTAATGATCAAGCGATCTCTCTCCTGCCATCCATCTCCACCCTCTGACAGACTGGCTAGGGACACCATTCCTTACCCATCCTGGCTAATAGACATGAATGGACTTAACTTCCATGAATGTATCTAGTTCTCTTTTATATAATTACAGCTGAGCCTTTTTGCTAGTGCTGCAGCTGGGGAGATCAGTTTAGTTTACATTATAAAACAGATTAAGCATTTTGACTTGTTTGTGTTACTTTGTCAAACTTCATTTTAAATAAAGTAAACATTATGTCCAACACAAAAGATTTAAACGTTTGCTTTATTTAAGGCAGCAGCAGAGAATCGTTTTTTGGTTGGGGACCACTGACCTGCAGGAAAAAAAACCCTCTGATTTTGGGTTTCCCCCCATGTGGGTTCTTCTATGTCTAAAAAAATGTTCCTCCAACTGAAACACCTCCGACAGTCAGAGCAACTGAAGGGTTTCTCCCTTGTGCAGGTCCTTCTATGGATAAGAAGTGAGCATCGACTGAAGCTTTTCCCAGTCAGAGCAGCTGAAGGATTTCTCTCCTTTGTGGCTTCTCGAATGTCTATTAAAATGTGACCTGCAACTGAAGCTTTTCCCACAGTCAGAGCAGATAAAGGGTTTCTCCCCTGTATGGGTTCTCCTATGGGTAAGAAGATTTGATCTCCGACTGAAACTTTTCCCACAGTCAGAGCAGGTGAAGGGCTTCTCCCCCGTATGGCTTCTTGAATGTCTATTAAGGTGTGAGCTGCAACTAAAGCTTTTCCCACAGTCAGAGCAGATAAAGGGTTTCTCCCCTGTGTGGGTTCTCCTATGGATACTAAGAAGTGATCTCTGACTGAAGCTTTTCCCACAATCAGAGCAGCTAAAGGGTTTCTCTCCTGTGTGAGTTCTCTTATGGATAACAAGGTGTGACCTCCAACTGAAGCATTTCCCACAACCAGAGCAGATGAAAGGTCTCTCTCCAGCATGGACTCTTTTATGGAGAAGAAGAAGTGAGCTTTGACTGAAGCATATCCCACAGTCAGAGCAGTAGAAGGGTTTCTCCCCTGTGTGGATTTTCTCATGTCTAACAAGATTTGAATGCCGACTGAAGCATTTCCCACAGTCAGAGCAGCTGAAGAGTTTCTCCCTTGTGTGGGCTCTTTCAAGTGTAGTAAGAGATGCAGTGTCACTGCTAGCACAGGGTAACTGTTGATGAGGGATTTTCTGTTGAACAGTTTTTGTGTTTGTTTTTAAACCTCTGCTTCTGTTATTGGATTTACCCTGTCCCACTCCTGGATGGTTTCCCTGCAACCTGTGAGGGCTGCACTGACTCTGACAGGTCTCTGCTTGCTCAAGACTATGAGAATCATGCCCTTCAGATCTACCCAATAACATCCCACAAGCAGCCATTCGCTCAAGTCCTTCCTGCTGAAGATTCTTCTCCTGGTTCTCACTCAGCATCCCATCACCTACTGGGACGAAGAGAGAATCCAGACAGGAGTCATTCCCTGTGCTGAGCTGAAAGGAAATTCTAAAACAGAAACAGGAAATTGGGAACATTCCCAAATAATAGCTGGATAGATTGAACCACCATGAGCAGAATTCACCCTTCTTCCCATAATTCTTCCCTCCACCCAGCACCCTCACACTGGAGTTCAAGACAGACTGAAGGATCAGGGAAAACTGACTAAAATGCACAAGTGACACCTGCTAGGAGGACACACAAATTAATTTGAGTCAGTTTAGCTGATCATTCACCTGGATGGGTGTCACTGCTGTTGTCCCCTTCCTCACTGCCCTGGAGAGCAGGGATCCGCAGTTTTCCCCTTTGGTCCACCCAGGAGATCACAGGAGGTTTGAAAACTGGAAACCCTGCTCAGGATGCAACTAAACAAGAGTTGATCTTGTTCATTAAGGTCTGTGCCATTACTGATTCCAGAGCCATGATCGCAGTCACCTATCCTGAGACAATCCTTCCCCACCTTGCAGGGACTGGGATCTGGCTGGTACAAGATCCCAGCACACACTTACTTGCAGGAAAAGTGCTTAACCCTGCTTCGGGAATTGCCTAGCTGATACCCCAGGTGAGCTGAGCACTCAGTTGCACACTCTAGGGTACAACTCCCTCAGGGCCTGTCCTGCCCGGGGACAGGCAGTCTGCAATTATGCAGATGAAGTGTGGGATATTTAAATTCCCGCTTCATTTGCAATTTTGTCTGATTACATTTACATTCCTCCCTCAAAGGAGGAAGCAAGTGTATATGTACCCAAAAGCTCTAGGGAAGGTTGGCACATCTGACACCGAGGCCCCTAGGCAGGACTCAGACTGCAGCTGCCACATGGCAGGTCACTAAGACTTGGAGAGGAAGGACCCAGCAGAGTTCTAGCTCCCCCAGGGCTCTGTCCACAAAGCTCCTGGCTGGAGCTGTGCTTGCCCTGCTCTTTGGCTCAGATGTTCTACTTGGGCCAGAAGGAAGCAGAGGAAGTCATGTGAATAGCAAAATGAACCCTTGGCTGGTTGCTTATGTCTGCCTATGGCTCCATACTTCTGATCCCAACTGCCTGTGCCTAGTGGAGCCCTGCCAGCTGCCCACAATAGCTTCAACTTCCAAGGCCAGCCAGGGCAGTGCGCACCTTCCTTCCAGGGACCCAGCACAACAGCACAAGGGGACCCTGCAGGCACTAATAACAGCTGCACCCAGCCCTACAACTCTGGTACGTGCTGTTCCTGCCTGGGCCCTTCCACTGACTCCTCCAGCCAAGGCACTATATAGGCAAGATGGTGGAGAAGCACATGGAGACCTTGGCTGTGAGAAGAGCAGCACCATTGTTATGTCCTTGATCCTGCTTCCCCTGGGAGGGGCTGTGGAGGGGACAGTCTCTCACACAGGTGCCAGGACTACGGGGGAGATACTCCTGACAATAGTGGTGGGGGCAATGAGAGACCCTGAACCAAACCCAACCCAGCTGCTCTAAAGCCCACCCAGCTTCTCATACCCGAGGGGACAGGAATCCTTACCCAAACAGCTCACGGCCTCATAATTCTCCTGCATCACATCCCAGTAGAGAGCTCTCTGGCCTGGGTCCAGCAGGGCCCATTCCTCCTCAGAGAAATACACAGCCACCTCCTGGAAGCTCACCGGATCCACCACGGTCATTTGCTGTTCCAGGCTCTGCAGGCCGGGGGCTGAGCTGGAGACAGACATGGGTGTTCTACAGCATGGCAGGGGGACAAGAGCAATTGGAGACATTTCATAAGGGACTTTATTCCATTCTATACCCCCACTCTGCCCAGACTCTGTCCCTGGTGACAGACATACTAGACTCAGCAATTGTGGGCAAAAGCTTAAGTCTATTTCATAAACAGCGCAAACCAGTTAGATCCCTAATCCATATACTTTTCTCTCCGTACCTAGCTTGAGTTACAACATTACTATGCCTGCAACAATGGGGATTCAGTTCTCAGCACCCAGTGTTTCCGATAAGCCAAACATTCACCTGCCTGAACATGGAGACCCATTAAAATTAGGGTGCTTAGTCTTCATTCATTGATTTGCAACAAACCATGGTTCTCTCATCTGATAGACTTTATAAATTTTTTCCACAAGAGAGAGTAAGTCAAGTTAATACAAGTATTCAGGTGCTTATTAAACACATGTACTGAGTGCTTGCAGGATGAGATCTTAAAATACATAGATTTATGGGGTCAGAAGATATCCTTAGTCATGCAGTCTAACCCCCTCTGTGGAACAAGCCATTACACTTAGCCCAATTACCCAGGCACAAAGCTCTGTTTCCCCTATAGTGTGTTTTCTAGAAAATTGCCCAGTGTTGATCTGAAGACATGAAGAGGTAGAGAATCCACCAGTTCTTCGCTCACTGGTTTCAGCAGCTAATCCCTCTTCCCTAGCAAACATTTGTGCCTCCTTTCTAGTCTGAAATTGTCTAGCTTCAGCTTTCAGTTATTGGTTCTCCCTGAGCCGTATCCATTAGACCAGAGGTGAGCAATATATTTTGATGTGTGGGGGAGAGGGGAAGCACTCTAAGATTCTGGGAAGCACTGGAGTTGCACTCTTTCATGTCATTATCTAGAGGAAATGCAGGTTCTGGGATGGATATTGGGAGCAGAAGGGTGGCTGGGGTAAGGGATTGCAATGCAGGAGGGTGAGAGTGGTCTGGGTGGGAGTTTTGGTGAAGGAGGCAGGTGTGACCTGGAGCACTGGATTAGCCAACTCCTCCTTGGAAACTTAAAGTAACTTTAATTTAAACAAGTATCTTAGTGAACTAATAAGGGGCTGTGAGTGTCTGACCACTGAAAACTCTTGCATATATAGATGTAGGAGGACAGAGAGTTTGAATATGGGGGCAGGGTCAGAGATTGAGGGGGAGAGGTTGGGGTGCCAGAGGCAAGCTCTTGCCAGGAAACTTACGTGAGTGACTCCTGGCCAGCAGCCAAGGATCTTTCTCAGACAGGCAGGGAGCCTGCCCGACCCTCACACAGGCTGCAGGACCATGTGGCTGTGTCTACACTGGCCACTTATTCCGGAAAATCAGCCGCTTTTCTGGAATAACTTGCTAGCTGTCTACACTGGCCCCTTGAATTTCCAGAAAAGCACTGACGACCTAATGTAAAATCGTCAGTGTTTTTCCAGAAAAACTTTGCTGCTCCCGTTTGGGCAAAAGTCCTTTTCCAGAAAACTGTTCCAGAAAAGGGCTAGTGTAGACAGGAGAGATTTCTTTTCCGCAAAAAAGCCCTGATTGCGAAAATGATGATCGGGGCTTTTTTGAGGAAAAGTGCGTCTAGATTGGCCACGGACGCTTTTCCGCAAAAAGTGCTTTTCCGGAAAAGCATCCTGCCAATGTAGACGCGCTTTTTCCGAAAATGCTTATAACGGAAAAGTTTTCCATTATAAGCATTTCCGGAAAAGGGTGCCAGTGTAGACATAGTGTGTGTAATTAAGAGCCGAAGGGGATAGGGCACAGTGCTTCCTTTTTGGCCAGAAGTCAGGCAATAAGATTGTCCTGAGGGTGAAAGCAGCACCTGACACCTCCCTCTCCTCCCCTCCGGGCTTTCTGAATGGCTTGCAGTTGGGGCATATCAGGTACTGAACCAGCCCATGGCTCCCCCAGTATCCGTGAACCAGATCTGATGGCTTGGTGGGTTTAATTCGGCTCATGAGCTGTGTTTTGCCCAGGCCAGCACTAGACTTAACAGCCCTTAGGGATCCAGCAGTTTCTCGCCATGAGCAACAATAGAGGAAAAAGGCAGCACTGAGCCAGCCTGAGGCAAGGCCATTGCACAGTTGGAGCAGAGCCCGCAGACCGTGCTTCCAGATACCCAAAACCTGACCCACAAGCAGCACAGGATGGTGGGTCACAACCACTCCTCCTCTCCCAGCCCAGCTGTGCCAATCTTCCCAATTTCCACAAGCTGAACTGCAACCCCCGCAGCCTTGCCACAGTCTGTCTCCTCCCCCACAGCCTGTGTGTCCTTCAGACAGACCCCCATACACTGATGCCTACAAGTGCCAGATGGGTGGTGCTGCCATCCCGCCTCAAAACCCATCCCCATCCCCGTCCACTGTCCTGCCCCGCTGCTGGGAGCCAGGCACAGTCACACACCCAACAGCTGCCATGTCACAACAAGGTTGCCCCAGTACTGAGCCTGGTCCCACAGCTATGTGGGGGTGGAGCAGGAGTGAGAATGAGGCCTGCAGTAACGATAAGGCCCAAAAGTCAAATCAGCACAGGTGCAGCATGGGGCTTTCCCAGCTGTTTGGAGCAGCAGGCCCACCTGGGAACCAATCACGCACTGCGGAAAGAAAACAAACAAACCCAACCCCCAACTAAGTGAAGGGTAAAGCAGAAACCCCATTCTGGGCAGCCCAAGCACAGCCCCAGCCATGGCCAAAGAGCAGCTGCATGAAGCAGTGGGGTCAGGCTGCCAGTTCTGCCTGGGCAGCTCTGGGTTGCAGCAGCAGCAGCACATACGCCTCCCAGGCCTGGCAGCAACCCCTGGGAATATTCCAGCCTGTAGGATGTTGGGCCCATGTACCTGTGGGACACCTTTGCTGGTGTGTCCTTCCCTCCTCACTCCACCCAGGTCAGGAGGAACCCTCGGGGCATTATCTGTGGCTGTGCAGGGACAGCCAGGCCAGGCAAAATTCACTGATGTATGTAAGTGTGGGCAGCAGCACTGCTGAATTGAAACTTTTTTTCAGTAACTCCAGTTAACTTTTCACAATGGCATGAAAATGAGCATTTCTGAGCCCTCGCTACCAATCTGAGTCTTCACAGGGGCAGGGAGCGAGGGGGAACAGGTCACTAGCGAGTGAGACCACAACGCCTGGCAGCAGGCGCTGGGACTCCAAACGTTAAGGCTTTGTCGCCTGATTGGCAGCAGCACCTCTCAAAAGATGCAAAGTCTCTGGCCTTAAACCTCTCCCCTGCCCCCCCCCCAGCCCCCCCTTGCAGGTACAGGGATGCTGCAGTTATTGCCCCTCCCCCCTCACCAAACCACCCCCTCGCTGTGAGCCCTGCCTCGCCTGACAGAAGGGGGGGTCACTGACTCGTCTATTGACACCCCATCAGCATTTGCTCCCCGTGCGGGCCCCCGCCCCTTCACATCGCTACACGGGGGGGCCCGGCCATTGGCCCCGCGCCCCGCCCGGCAGGAGCGTTTCCCCCCCGCAGAAGGTGGAGCCCTTGTCCCCAACACGCCGGGCCGGGCCGGGCAGCCCCCCCGTGACAAGGAGCCGCCGCCCCCACCAGAGATTTGGGTCCATGTCCCCCGCCCCGCGCTCGTCCCGGTCCCGCCCGAAGCGGACGCAGCAGCGCGGCGAGTAACGGCCCCAACGGCTCCCCCAGAACTCGCCCCGGGCAGTGCGCGGCGCATGCGCAGTGGCGGCCGCCTCTCTACCCGCGCGCGGAGTCGGACGCTGCTGCAGGCTCCGCCCAGGGGCCAATCGCAGCGGAGCCTGGGCAGGGGCCGGGAGCGACGGGCGGGGGGAGACGCGTTGAAAACCCGGCCGGGGCGCTGAGGAATGGGGTGGGGCGGTGTCAGACTGCGCGTGCGCAGCGCATCAGTGACTCCGCTCCCGGATCAGCGCCGGGGCTTAGCTCAGACCCGGAGCTGCCTGGCCGCGCCCCCGCCCCGCGGGGTTGGACGCCCCAAGCCGGGCAGCTGCAGCAGCTGCTGGGGGCGGGGCCGGGCACCGCGTGTCACAACAAGGAGGCGGGTCCCCACGTGCCGGGGAGGGGGCGGGGCCAGAGGGGCTGCCGGGGGCGGGGCTTGTGCTGCTGCGCGTTCGGCCCGACGGGGCCTTTCCCTGCGCTGAGCCCCGCCCCGCCCCCCTCTCCTGCTTCTGCTGCGGCAGAGACACGCGGCGGCCCCGCCCCCAGGGGGTTTCTGCCCTTAGTAATGGGGGGGGGACGTGCGGGCTCTGGGGCCGGGGGAGCAGCCCCCCCCAACAGGCAGCAGCTGCCCTTGGTCTGACGTGGGGGCCCCCAAAGCGGGTCACAGCCCGTGTCAGAAGGGGGGGGGGACAGAGCGACTCTGAGGACGGGCAAGGCGGCGGGGGGGCGGACAGAAAAGGGCGAACGGGGGGGGGGAGTCGGATCAAAACGGAGTGAATCGCTGGGAAGCCAAATCCCCCCCCCCCCCCATGCCTGGCCCAGCCTCTGACCCAGGAGGGCGCCCTGGGGGGGGACAGTCACAGGGGCAGGGTGGGGGATGGAGCCAGAAGACTCCAGGGCAGTTGGGGGAACAGCAGCTGGGACGGGCAAAGTGGGGCTGAGTCTCAGTGGGGGGGTGGCTCGGCCCTGGACCCCAGTGACCCAGTTGTGTCCTGTCACTGGCACAGACACAGTTCGCCTGGGGCAGCCACCCACCCCCTTGGGATCATTGGTCCTAAGCTTGTGGGGCTTGAGGGGAGGGGAACATGAGGGATTGGGGCAAGCACTCTGGGTCCTGCCCTGGGAAATGGGGCAATGAAACAGAAACCAGCCTCCTGGGGTGGCGGTTATCACTGCCATTCTCCACCTCATCTGGGACAGTAAAACAGCCTGTTGGGGGTGGCCAGCCCTGCCTTAGTAGTTTGATTGTAAAACATGAGGGATAAATGGGGGGGTTAATCCTTCCACCCTTTAGCCCCCTAATGAGGAGCATGACTCAGGGCAATAGCTTCTCTCCTGAAAGGGGACGATGCTGCAATTAAACCTGTGAGGAAAACCCCCAAACCTGAGAGGATTTTCTCTCAGTAACTGACAATGGCCACAGGGTCCCTTGATGACACTGAGCAAAACCCCACTGCATCCGGTGGAGATTTAACACACCTAAGCACAGCAGGAGCAAGCGATTTGCATAGACACGCCAGAGTCCCTCCCCAGTCCCAGCTTACTGTAAGGAACACAGTCATTTTTTCCCAAAAAAACTTCCCCTGCGTCCAGTCTCAAGCCGCGTTTTTTCGAAATTATTTCGAAAGAACGCGGCTTTTCTTTCGATGGCGGTAAACCTCGTTTCATGAGGAAGAACGCCTTCCTTCGAAAGTTCCTCTTTCAAAGGAAGGCGTTCTTCAATGTAAAGAGGCCGTCTTCGAAAGAGAGCATCCAGACTCGCTGGGTGCTCTCTTTCGAAAAAGCGGATTTCCTCTATCGAAAGATCCGCCTGCAGTCTAGGCGCGATCTTTCGAAAGATGCTGTTTCGAAAGATGCTTTCGAAAGAGCATCTTTCGAAAGAAGCCTGCAGTCTAGACATAGCCTGAGAGACTAGCAAAAAATCTGGAGAGTATCATGAGCTTCCATGGCACAACCCACTGCCTCAGACAACAAACACAGAGCAGTGGGCGGTCCCCATGAAAACTCGTTTTTTACGTTTCTTTTAGTTACAGACTAACATGGCTCCCCCTGAGCCTTTTAAACAGGCAAGATTCTGTGTGTCTGTAACTGCCTGGGAGTTTTCTTAGGTAGCTTGGTGCTTGTCTGGGGCATTTCTGGGGCTCTGACTTCTCTGGGGTTTTTTTTCTTTTTTTTTTCTTTTTCTTTCTTCATTTCAGTCCAGCAAGTGTGATTGGCTCTCAGTTGTACAACCTGCTTTAAAAAAAAAAAAAAAGCTTGAACAGGCTACACTGCTTCCTTACCCTCAGAAAGCGAAACTAACCTGCAGGGCAGGGTTGCGGAGGGGCCATGGCTGCTGGGGACCTGGCCGGGAGTTTCCAGGATGAGGTAACCTGTCCCATCTGCCTGGAGTATTTCACAGACCCAGTGTCTATCAAGTGTGGGCACAACTTCTGCCGGGCCTGCCTGTGCCAGTACTGGGGAGAGTCAGACCCCAACTTCTCCTGCCCCCAGTGCAGAGAGACCATCCTGCAGAGACACCTGCACCCCAACTACCAGCTGGGCAACCTGGTGGATCTGGTGAAACGCCTGCGGCTCCCGGTGAGGCCAGCGCCCGAGGGGCAGCCAGGGTGCGAGAGGCACCAGGAGACCCTGAAGCTCTTCTGCCAGGAGGATCAAGCCCCCATCTGCGTGATCTGCAGAGAGTCCCGGGAGCACCGCACACACAAGGCAGTGCCCATCGAGGAGGCTGCCCAGGAATATAAGGTAGGGACCAGGCTCTGCAGGGCAGGGAGTTACAGGGGCAGTTTCTCTGCAGTGACAGAGCCCCCTGCGTGTGTCTGCCCTGCCCTGGGTAGAGCCAGGGGCCTGCCTGGGAACACGACCCAGCCACATGAAGCTGGGCCAGGCCCAGCAGCACTGCTGGGGAGTTACCGTGGGCTGGAGGGGGGGACCTGCTCCCCCAGTCTCACTGCTCCATGGCGCTGTTCTCACTGGGCACGAGCCAATGACCCCAAGCAGCCCCCAGCGCCGCTGTCTGTATTTGCAGGAGCAAATCCTGAGCCGCCTGCAGCATCTGCGGAAGGAAAGAGACGCGCTCCGGGGCCTGGAATCCGACTGGGCCAAGGAGAGCGAGAGGCTCCTGGTAGGTGCCTGGCCCTGCCCAGCCGCTTTGCACGGGGGGAGGGGATGTCAGGCTCCTGGGGGACGCTGGTGTTAGTTCCCCCTGGGGTCAGTGGGTTCACCCCAGGGTTGCTGGGAGCAGCCTCTGGCTCTGCCTCTCTCCCAATGGGGGGGGCAGGGGTGAGGCCTGCCAAACTGCTGCATGTGCCCAGCTGTGGCAGGGTCAGGCTGAGGGAAGATCTGTGCTGACCCCTGGGTGTGAGTGTCTGACACCCCAGGGATGCCAGCGGCTGGTTTGGGCCCCATTTCCCAAGGCCTGGGCTGCACCTCAGTCTGTTGGTGCAGTGATTGGGGTTGGGGTGATTTTCGGTGACACTTTTGCCCTGGGACGAGCCCTGGGCCAGACCCAGCCAGCCTGGGAAAGACACCGAGTGAAACGCTCCCTGCAGCTCGGACAAGGCCCTGCCACTTCCCACGGCCCCGCTCACCCGCGTCCCGGCCCCGCCCGCTCTGCGCCCCCAGAGGCAGACGGACGTGGAGCGGCAGCTGGTGCGCTGGGAGTGCGAGCGGCTGCGGCAGTTCCTGGCGGAGCGAGAGCGCCTCCTGCTGACCCGGCTGGGGGAGCTGGACGAGGAGATTGGGAGGAGGAGGGAGGAACACGCCGCCCGTCTGGGCGAGGAGATTTCCCGGCTCAGCGCCCTGATCTCTGAGCTGGAGGAGACGTGTCGGCAGCCGGCGCTGGAATTGCTGCAGGTGAGATGGGGTCAGATGCACCCGGAGCCCAGTGTGGAGGGGACCCCCTGAGTCACTGGGGGCTCGCAGGGTAACTCAGCGCAGGGAGCAAGGCCCGGTGTGGCTTCAGGGTCAGGGTCCCAGGGCTGCAGAGAGGCAGGAGTTTGGCCCATTGGGAAGGCTGGTGAAAAAGTGGGCCTGGCCTCCTGCAAAGCAGCTGATGTAAAAGGGGCTCGGCTCCCCCTAGCACAGCCCCTCAGAGGGTCTGCCACCTGGGGGAGTGACCAGTGGGGCAGGGGAGCAGTGTGACCCTCTGGGGCAGGGGGCCGGGCTGGGCCATGGGCAGTGACTCTCTGCTCTGTCTCCTTCCCCTCTAGGGTGTGAGAAGCGCTGTGAGCAGGTACGTCCGGGCTCCATCTGCCCCTCACCCCCTGTCATGCTGGGAGCAGGCTCAGAACCCGGGCAGTGACTCCATCCCCAGCCCCAGCCCCTGACCATGGGACTGCCTCACCCTCTGAACCCTGCCTCCTCCGTACCCACCGTCCTGGGGCCACTGCCGCTGTGGGGGTGAGAGGCACCCTGGGAGGGGACTGCCCCACAGCTCTGGGATGGGGAACCTGGCCCTTGAGGGGGTCTCTGGGGAAAGAGCCGAGTGTCCCAGGCCAGGCCTTGGGGGGAGTGTCCCCATCCCACAGCCCCCACCCCATGGCGAGTGACCCGGCCCCTGGGGGCTGAGCAGAGAACCTGAGGAGCGGCTGGGCCTGGAGAACGGGCCCCTCTCTCAGCCCTGGGAGCCGCCCAGCCAGGTTCTAGGGGGCACATGGGCTGGGCCTGGTGCTGCCTGGGCTGTTTTCCCTCTGGCTGGAGAGAGGCCCCCAGGCTGTGCTGGCAGGAAAAACTCCCTTGGGCAGCAGCAGTCGGGGCCCTGTGAGCTCTGCCTGTGGCCCAGCCCCCACCCGCTCCCCTGTCTGGCTTGCGGGGGGGAGGGCGAAGAGGGAGACCAATAACACCCTCGTGTCTCTGCAGAGGCGAGGCAGCGATGTTGCCACATCCAGCGCCCAAGTGCCCAGAGCTGGAGCGGAGAATCCGGGACTTCCCAAGAGAGAACAGTCTCCAGGGGGCCGTGACGGGATTCCTGGGTACGGGGCGGCGCTGCTGGGGGCTCCTCTCTCACTGTCTGGGGGTGTGGAGAGGGGGGTGGAAAGGCCCAGCTGAGACCCCAGGGTCTGCTCCTGGGGGCCTGGCGGGTTCCTGAGCCCTAGAGGGGCAGGGAGCTACTCTGAGCAGAACAGCAGGATCCCAGCAGGATGCGAATGGCAGAGAACAGGCCCAGGGAGTGCAGGTGCCTCCCCTGCTGTCCCTGTGGCCACCCCCTCTTGCTGCCGAGCAGAGAGTCCCCCAGCCCAGCCTGCGTGGGCCGAGGGGCAGGGGGAGGTTTCTGGGGATGCTGGGAGCTGGTTGCCGTGGGAGACGTTGTCACAGACTCAGGGCCCGAGTCCCAGCTCTCTGGACATTCGTGGAGCCTCCCTGGCTGACACCAGCCGCGCACCTGGGCCCGGTGTCTGAACCCCTTGGGCCAGATGCTCAGAGCTAGGCAGGTGCCCAGTGAGTCACACTGGTGCCTGGCGGGAGTTGCAGAAGCCCCAGAGAAGCTGGACCCCTAACTCCCACTGGTGCCCATAGGAGTTGGGCACCTCCCCTGTTCTGGTGCATGTGAAATCCCAGGGGCTGTGTGGCTGGGGATGGAAACACCTGAGAGAAACTGGTTCCGGGGCCTTGCTCCCCAGGGACCCTCTGGCAGCGCGGGGCAGAGCTGGGCCGTGAGCCCCCAGTGACGGGTTTTTCTCTTCCCTTCCAGGGGCGCTGGCTGCGGAGAGAGGTGAGGATCCCGGGGCACTGCCCTAGGACCAGGCACGGCAGCTGCTGGGAGCCTGTTCCCCCACCTGGAGCAGCCCCTGGGCTGGGTGGGCACGAGGGGATCAGCGCAGGGGGGAGCCCAGCTGGGGAGCGTGGAACATAGCAGCCAAGGGGAGTCAGAGGCGGTGGGACCCTGCTCTGTGGGGAGCCGGGGCAGAGCTGGGGGTGGCGGGAGGGGCCGAGACATCCCTGCTCCCCTCCTGGGGAGGGGGGGCCCTGCAGTGGGAATTCTCACTTCTCTTTCTCTGCTTGTTCCAGGACTCAGGCGAGCCCGAAGATTTGCAGGTAACGGGCCTTGCTCCTCATTCCACGAGGAGTACAGCTAGTTCGGATTAGGAAGCCTAATCCGAACTAGCTACTCCGTGCCGCATGTAGCCGCGCGGCACAGGGTTCGAACTGCCAGCATTTAAAAATAGCGCCGGCCGGCTTCATGCAAATTCAAATCCCGGGCTTCATTTGCAAGTGCGGTATGCCTACATTACCCTCCTAGTTCGAATTAGGAGGGTAGTGTAGACATACCCACAGTGATTAACGGGGGGGCAGGTTAATTTCCCGCTGACCCCGGGGACCCGCCCCTGCCCTCTGCCCTGACTTTGTGACTCTCTCCCCAGTGGACGTGACGCTGGATCCAGACACGGCTCATCCCGACCTCGTCCTGTCTGAGGATCGGAAACGTGTGAGATACAGAGACACGCGCCAGGATCTGCCCGACAACCCAGAGAGATTTGATTATTGTATCAATGTGCTGGCTGTCGAGGGGTTTGCGGGCAGGAGACGTTACTGGGAGGTGGGGGTGGGGAACAAGACTGAGTGGACTTTGGGGGTCTGCAGGGAATCTGTGAGCAGGAAGGGGAAGGTCACAGCATCACCTAAGAACGGATACTGGGCCGTGTGGCTGAGGGACGGGGGATACGAAGCCGGCACCTCCCCCTCCACCCCCCTCCCCGTGAGCGCCAAGCCCAGCCGAGTGGGGATTTTCCTGGACTACGAGGCGGGCGAGGTCTCGTTTTACAATGTGACTGACAGGTCCCATCTCTTCACCTTCACCGGCACCTTCTCCGGGACGCTGCGCCCTTTCTTCTGTCCTGGTCTCAACGCTGGGGGCACCAACGCGGCTCCCCTGACCATCTGCCCGGTGCCGGCCCAGGCCGGAGGGAATCCCTGCCCCTGACAGTGACCCACAACACCGACTGGCCCCTCCCAGCGCTGCTGTTATCTCCCCCTATTGATGGGAGCCAGTTACTGCAGGTACCTGGATGTTTTGTGCCAACCAGTCGCTGCCCCTTTCCCTTTGCAACTGGAGCCTCCAGTGGAAAACCAGACACCTGGCAGCCCAGCCCAGTGTGGTGAATGGGACCCCCTGGCTGGAAAGAACCCAGGCTGCCTTTCCCCCCTGCCCCAGGTCTGCTGCACCCAAGCACTGGCTGAAATTGGTACGAAACGCGGCCAGACAGCGGGTGGGGTTTGCTGCTCTCACCTTGCCCCATCCCCTGCCCGAGATGAGGAGGGAGGGGACTTTCACTCCTGTCAGAGTTTTCTACTGCTGTGAAATCTCAGTGTCAAATATGAAAGAAAAAACAACTAATTTAGAAACCTGTCATTGTAACAAGGTGTCTGCACAAGAACATTTTCCTTTACAGTTCAACAGTTTTGTATTAAAAATCTATTTTTAGAAATGGAATTTTTTATCTTTTTCTTCCCTTACATCAATATCGATGTTTGACTTGTTTACAGAGCATTGTGTGTAGTTCAGCTGCGGCACTTCAAGCAATCCAAAACCTTTCTCAGAACCCAATTTGTTATGGCATTGTCAGACTGTTCAGTAACAATGTCCCTGTGTCATAACCAGCGCAGCCACACAGGTATGCAGCTGCTCCCTTGTTCTCCTGCCTTGACCAGCTCTCTCTAGAAAGCAGGGCACATACACCCCATACTGTGCTGCACCTTTGAACATTCATAGGTGAAAAAACCATAAAATGTTCAAAGAAAGAAAGGAAGAACTGGGTTCTTCCCATGTGCTTTTTTGTCCCAGAGTCTCTAGGGCTGTGTCTACATTGGCATGAATTTCCGGAACTGCTTAAAACGGAATACTATTCCGTTTTCAGTTTTTCCGGAAAAGGAGCGTCTACATTGGCAGGCTGCTTTTCTGGAAAAGCCCTTTTTCCGGAAAAGCTTCTGTGGCCAATGTAGACGCGCTTTTCCGGAAAAGAGCCCCGATCGTCATTTTCGTGATCGGGGCTTTTTTCCGGAAAAGACTACTGGGCTGTCTACACTGGCCCTTTTCCGGAACAGTGTTCCGGAATAAGGACTTATGCCCGAGCGGGAGCAGTGTAGCTTTTCCGGAATAGCGGCTGATTTTGTACAGTAGAGCGTCGTTGCTTTTCCGGAAATTCAAGGGCCAGTGTAGACAGCTAGCAGCTTATTCCAGAAAAGCGGCTGATTTTCCGGAATAAGTGGCCCAGTGTAGACACAGCCTAGGGGTGCAGGAGGTGCAGAGCTACAAAAAACAAACCACTTGCATGAATGTTGGTCTAAATCGAGGAGAAAGTTACCCAGATTCACCTTTGTTTTTTAAACACAAATCTTGAAGGGAGAGTGGGGCTGGGGCCCTGTAGTTTTCTGCCCCAGCGTGGCTGGCTTTTGGGGAGAGTAGGTAGGAAGTGGGAGGGGCTATTGGAAGCCCTTAACCCTATGGGGAAAGAGAAATGGGGAATCTCCATCACTGGAGAACATGGGTATCAATTCCCCTGCCTTCTGCATGCTAAGCAAGCCCTCCACCATTTGAGCTAATTCCTCTACCTGTGAGCAGTGCTCCTGCTCCACTCACCTTGTTCCAGAGCCCACAACGTCCCTGCAGCTGCCCCAGGCTCCTTTCTGAGAAGGCTACAGGTGGGGCTGTTTGCTGTGGGATGGCGAGCTTGAGCGTGGTGCACATCATACCAGGGTGCTGTGTTCAAGTGCTGGCCACTGGATGCTCTCAGCAACCCAGCCTGTCTTCATTCAGCTGACTGCCATGGCCAGTTGACCCCAAACGGAGACAGGTTAAGTGGTTTGCAGGGAGCAGTAGGGTGAGACTGGGGCCTAGGATGTGCAGGGCCAGCCTGCTGGGAGAGGGCTCCTGCCTCCTCCTCTCCTCCCTCTCTCAGCTACTTTCTTCAGTGGGGGCTGGCCAGCTGCCTTCCCCAGTAGCAGGCACCGTGGGTGAAAGTAGGGCTGGGGAAAAGCCCTAACCCCGCCCCTTGCTGCCCAGGCCCAGCCCCACGGGAGCCAAGCCCCCACCCATCACCACGGGGAGGTGGGGCTGTGCCATGGGGAGGCAGGAGGGCACATGGTCCCCACCTCCCTGGAGCCTATAGTAAGTGTTCTGGCGGGCAGAGAATGGGATTACAGGGAACCGTGCATAGGACACCGCCTTATACCCAGCTATAGAACAATCCTTTCCCACTGTGGTGTTGAAGTCTGGTCTTTTTACTGGGGTGTTGTGGAGAGCAGCAGACTCCTATTCGGGCCATCGCCGTTACGATCTGTCACCTCATTCATCGTAGACAGAGTGTTCTGAAAGACCGGGGCAAGTATTAGTACAGAGGGTCCCGCAGTGCTATGCACAGAAGTAAAACAGAAACTTGGAGAAGTGACACCACAAACGAGGCCTTTCCATATAATTTCATGTTGTGAATCGACCCTCCAGCCATACGATAGGTTGCCCTTCATGCTGGTTGTCAACCCCTAGTAAGTTTCTCCTTTCCCATAGTTGAGATAGACCGATTTATTTCCTTATAACCTATTGAATGGACGGTAGCCAATTTATCCAACGGGTGCATCTACACTCCAGGGCTGAACTCAAAATCACGATGCAATTTGAGCTACATCAATTGCATATCCTCTTTCGAAATAGCTTGTATAAAAATAGGGAGTGTCTACACTGCACTTACTTCGATATAGAGCCCTCTTCCTCTGACTTCCCTTCCTCCGCGTACAATGAGGGTTACAGGAGTCGGGGTAAGAAATCCTCCAGCTTGACAGGATTTCAACACTATTTTGAAATAATGGTCTGCTGCATAGACGCGAACAAAGTGATTTTGGAATTGTGCTAGTCATTTCAAAATAGCATTGCAGTGTAGACACACTCTCGGTTGTTGATGTTTAGCTGTGTGTTGGCTTGTAAATGTTGCACAGCCAAAACACAGCAGTATTTTGTATTTTGCAAGGGCTTTTACACATGAGCCACATTCAAATTAAATGTCAGTCTAACCTGCTCCATTAGAACGTCTTTCTCAGGACCGGGGCTGCCAAGATGCTCTTCAAAAACCAGAGTGTGCCCCCCACCCCGGCTTCATTTCTTTTGTCCACAAAATGATGTTTTTTGCCCCCTGCCCCACTGGTGTCCTGTTCCCCTGTCCTGTCCTCCTAGAATCATAGCCTCACAGAGCTGGAAGAGAGGCCTCACCAGAGCTGACTAAAGGGGAATAATCACTTCTCTGTATCGCCTGACAATGCTCCGCCTATTTTACCTTAATATGCCGTTAGCCCTTTTGGCGACAAGGGCGCCCTGTTGACTCAGCTCCAGCTTCTCATCCACTGGAATCCCCGGGGCCTTTTCAGCAGAACTGCTACTTAACCAGTCGCTCCCCTGCCTGTACCAATGCTTGGGATTCTTCCGTCCCAAGGGCAGGACTCTGCACTTGTTCTTGTTGAACATCAGCAGATTTCTTGTGAACCAATCCTCTAATCTCTCCAGGTCACTCTGGGCCCAATCCCTGCCCCCCAGCATATCTACCCTCCCAGCTCAGTGTCAGCTGCAAACCCATCCCCATCCCAGCTCATTAGTGAAGATGTTGAAGCAGCCCCAGGACCAGTGGTCCCTCATTGTTTGTCCACGTGCAGAATGATGCAGTGTGCACCAACCCCCGTGTGGCCATGCACCACCAGTAGCACAGGACACCTAGGAACAGGTTGGGCCTCCTTGCTCTGGCACCCTCGGGACCTGTCTAGTTCCAGCTGAGGGATTTTTCTGGCCCAGGGGAGGTAATTTCCAGCCCTTCTGCTGCCAGCTTCTCCCTCCCCTGGGCTCCCACCTCCAGCCGTCCAGCTGACCATGTGCCAGCTCTGGAGCTGCTTCCCCCTGCAGCCCAGCTGAGCCATGCACCAGCTCCCAAGCACCCTATGCTGAGCTTCCCAGCTTTTCCCCTGCACCGTGCAGCCCAGCTGTGCACACCCCCTTCCCCTGGCATAGCACCAAGACACTCTCCTCCTGGAAGATCCTTGGTCCTGCCAGATCACAAATGTTTTGGATCAGAAAGTTCCAGATGGCATGTCGGGGAGCCCCCAACCCTGCACCCCCATCCACAGCCAAATGTGACACACAGCCAGCCAGTAGAGTAGAAAGGTTTATTGCTTCTCAGAGATACAGCATGGCATGGCCTGTGCTAACATGGATCCTAAGAGCAGACTGCCTTAGGAGTGAATCCTGCTACCTCTGCCATGGCTTAGCCTGGGAGGGCTGGGATCTAGCAATTTTTCACCCCAGCTTTGTGGGAAGCAAAGTAGGAAGGAGCCACTGCAGGTGCACAACCCACTGGCCTGCTGTGTCTGTGGGAAGGGTTCAAGCCCCTTGCTGGGTGAAGCCCTTCTTTAACTCACATTCTCAGTTTGCAAACAATTCACCTTCAGCTTTCACCAGGGTTTTAGAAAGAAAAAGTCTAGTCCTGGGGTCCAGCTTTAGTAGAACCAGAGAGAGAACCAACTGCAATTTCCATCTTCTGAGGAGATGGGAAGAGGATTTTCTTCTCCTCAGTTCTAGCCACATCAGCCCAGGGAGAAGAAAAAATAACCCTGCGCCTGCTGATTGTCCCCTGTCAGCTTCTGTAGCTTCACCTCCTTCCACAGCAGCTCCAGCTTTGAGCTCCAAATCTCAAGGGGCTGGTGAGGAAATGAGGAGCTGGCAGCTCGGGTGAGTCGCTTCCATGAGAACAAAAGGTGGAGTGTTCATAAGGTGCAGAGCAGGGTGCTAGAAAGTTTTGAAATTTGCGTAGCTTTTTGCAGAAGAACAGTGCAGTGTAGACACAGCCTGAGTGTTGCTCAGCACTAGTAGGAGACAGGGAGGGACAAAACGATCTAACAGCACCTGCAGCCTTTCAGAACAACCCCAAAGCCAACCCCAAGAACCAGCCCTTTCCTCCACCCTCACTGGGGTCTGCTGGGAACGGTCTGGACTCAAACCTACCCCGGTTTCACCCTAAGGATTCTCTGGTCTGTAAAAGCTGCATCCTGGAAATGAGAAAGCAGCTAAAGTGACACTCGTGGGACTTGAACCCACAACATTTGAATGATTAGCTGGGCTCACACAAATTGCTGCAGTTTAAACGTCCAACATGCTTTCCAGTGCACCACAGAGCCTGGTATCACCCCACTCTGCTTTGCAGCATGGCAATTGCGGGTGGCAAAGAAACGGGAGCCAGGCCTGTCTCTTTTGGGAGAGCAGGTAGGAAGAGGAAGGGGGCCACTGAGCCCCTGACAGTGAAAATAAGAGATGAGAACAAAGCTACAGTTGGAGAATGTGGGCATCGATCCCACTGCCTCTCGCATGCTAAGCAAGCGCTCTACCACTTGAGCTAATTCCCCTGCCCATGAAAGACTCTGCTACCTCACCTACCTTGTTCCAGAGCCCGTAACGTCCCTGCAGCAAAAAAAAATTCAGGACCAGACTTGAGAGAGAAACTGCTGAGCTACACGTCATCTTCAAGTTTGACACAATCAACTCTGGATTAAACAAAGACTGGGAATGGCTCGCTAACTAGAAAAGCAGCTTCTGCTCTCTTGGAATTCACACCTCCAGATCAGCTGCTAGAAGTGGGCCTCATCCTCCTTGATTGGATCCACCTCGTCATCTCCAGCCTGATCCTGGCCTGCATATTTATACCTGCCTCTGGATATTTCCACTACATGCATCGGACGAAGTGGGTCTTTGCCCACGAAAGCTTATGCTCCTACGCCGCAGTTAGTCTATAAGGTGCCACAGGACTCCTCGCCGCTATAACATCCCTGCGGCTGCCTAAGGCTTCTTTCTGAAAGGGCCACTTGTGAGACTGACACCCATGGGCCGGCAAGGTCGGAGGTTTAGAACGTGGTGCTCATATCACACAGACGCATCTTAAGAGCAAGGCCCTTATTTCAAACCATAACGGGCTCGCTATTCCAACGTCCCTGCAAACCTCATGTTGCGAGGAGTGAGGAGTGAGAGATCGGAATTGTGATTTATTTGGAAATAAGTGCTGGGTAGCCAGCACCAAAATACAAAATAAGCTATTTCAAAATTGACTTGAAATAAGCTACCCAATTGCATTGCTTATTCTGAGCTATGGGACGCACCCTAGTGAGTTAGAGCCCAGCTCTGCCCCCAGCTTCCTGCCCACCCACAATGAGCTGAGGTGCTGCAAAAACTCCTTGTAAGGGGGATTTTTCCCCATCAGTGGAGAATGTGGGTATCGATCCCACTGCCTCTCACATGCTAAACAAGCGCTCTACCACTTGAGCTAATTCCCCTGCTGTAGCAACAGGACCCCTCTTGGAGGCTCTTCCCTTCTCCACGGGGACGTCTGTCTTCTACATCAGTTAGTCAAGGGAAAGGAGAAAACTCCAAGGAGGCTCCTCCTCACAGTCGTGCTTGTGACCTTCGTTCTCTCTCTGGCCTCAAGGGCAGATCTCCAGAAGGAGACTCCCTGCAGCAAAGCCATGGGGGGCTCTGAGTCTCCCTGCAGCAAAGTCTCCCCTGCAGCCTGTCCCACCTGGCCATTGTCATGGACTCTCTGTGAGGTCATCACCTCCCAACCTCCATTAGCCAATAAGCTGAGGGGCTGAGAAAGGCCCTTGCGATGTCACTGCCACATCCACCCCTGCCCTCCAGGGCTAATGTCCTGCCCCAGGCAGCCCCTTTGCATGGCTGAGCTGCTCCCAGGGGTGAAAGTGACACATTTCTCACAGGGCCTGTTCTATTGGGCACCACCCGTTGGACTGGGGGAGGCTCAAGGCAGGAAGTTGGGGGAGGGGTTGTGATAGGACAGAAAGTACCTTATAGTACCTGTAAGAAATGACAGTGTGGGAGGCTCAAGGCAGGGATTTGGGGATTGTGTGTTGGGGATGGGGCTCAGGACAGGGGTGAGGATGTGGAAGGGTAGAGAAGTCAGGGCACAGAATGAGGGATGTGGGGGAGGCTTGGGGCTGGGACTGTGTGTGTGTGTTGAGGGGATCAATGGGACTAGATTCCCAGCTCCCTCTGCTCTGGGCTCCCTGAGGCCCTTTAACACACAAGGGCTTTCTCTGCAGTGCACTGAGGAGAGGAACCCCTGAGCCAGTGATGCCACTTTGCCCAGGTTGGCAGGGACAGGAAGCAGGCTGGGTGCCCAGTAACCCCAGACAGATGTGCACATCTGCATGTGAGCAGCAGCTGTTGTGGGACTCTAGAAATCTCCCCCTAGATCTAATTCCCCACGTGCCAGGCACCAGTCAAAGCCAGGGCTCCGGAGTCTCAAGCAGAGCACTGCGGGGGGTGGATACGTGTCTATTTGAGGCAGGTTCCTCACTCCCACGTCCCAGACACGTACTGTGGCACAAAGACCAATGGTCCCTGCACAAAGTGTGTCCCAGGGATAAGCGTTAGCCCCGGGAACAAGCATCACCCTGCAGAAGAGACACCCCTGGTCTGGAGCCAACAAGCCCAGGAGCCGCCCAGCTCAGGATCCCCAAAGGCACTGACACAGACTCCCTGGCACAGGAGAATCCCAAGCCTCAGTTCTGCCGGCCGGCAGTTTCCCCTCTTCCGCTTCTTGTCAGCTCCCTGCAAAACACCTCGTGAGGGTGACTGTGGATAAACCCAGCTGTGCTGTAGAGCGGCTGTTTAGTGGGGAAAGAGAGGTGCTCCCTCAGCCTCCCCGAGCAACTCACACATGTAAGAAAACTGAATTTGAGGTCTTTGCATGAGTGTCAGGATGGCTGAGTGGTCTAAAGTGCCAAACTCAAGGTTCTATCTTTCCCTTAGTTGGGTGTTCTGGTCTCCAAATGGAGCTGTGGGTTCCAATCCCACTCCTGACACATCATCTGTTTTATATCTAGCGAGGTGACCTCATTTCCCCATCTCCCCTGCCATTGTAGGAGCCCTTGCTCAGCATTTCTCTTAGGCTGCATCTACACAGCAGCGTTCCTTGGCAATAACCGTCATTATTCTGAAATAACAATGGGAGCGTCTACACAGCAATTCCATTATTCCGACGTCTGTAACGCTCCATCCCGACCAGTGGTCTGAGGAGCCAGGAGGTTTCCAGGCTTCAGACAGACAAGCCCGCAGGCAAAGACAAAGCAAAGTCCCAGCCACTTCCTGCTCAGCCCAGCGGGGTCTCTGTGTGGCCCCCAGACCTTTTGTTTGCCATTGCCCAGGCGCAGGGGCCCAGATTCAGCAACACTCACAGGCCCCACAGCAGGGGGCTGGTTTGATGCTTCACCCCACAGCCCAGCAACTAGCCCCCCAACTCCCCTTGTGCTCTGAGAGCCCCCCCCCCCGCCTCAGACTCTGTTTGCTTGAGACCCCAGAGCCCTCCCTTGGGCTGCCTGGCATGTGGGGACTCAGGTCTAGTGGTGGATTTGCAGAGTCCCACAACAGCTGCTGCCAGCGTGCGGATGTGCACGTCTGTCTGGGGTTACTGGGCACCGGCCTGATTGGGTGAGTCCCTGATTCTGTTCCTGCCAGGATGGACAAAGCAGCAGGGAGAGAGGAGCTTCAATAGCTGAGCTGGCAGAGTCAGGGGAGTGGGGACAGAGTTCTGTGGCTGGGGAGTGGGGGTTGGGGAGTGGGATGCCAGTGGAGGCAGAGAGTCCCTTGCATCTCCCTCCTCCCAGGATTCTCCCCCCCCTCCCCAGGGAAACCAGTGTGTGCCTGCCCTGGGGCCGACGCCCTCCCTGCGCAAGGAAACCCCATGCGCACATGCCTGCCCCAGGGCCAACCCCCCCCCCCCATGCAGGGAAGCCCTGCGTGCACACCTGCCCCGGGACCAACCACCCTACGCACTCTGGGACCCCCCTGCGTGCCTCCCGCGGGGCTGACTCACCCCTCCTGTGCGGTGCAGGGAGCCGATGCTCCCTCCCGCAGTAAACCCGGCAGAGCAGCTAGCGCTACTTCTGGAATCACCGGAAGTGGCACTAAGCTGCAGGACTTCTGTCCATCCCCAGGAAGCCCACACTACCTCCATTTTCACTTGAGGTAAGTAGTGGGGAGCTTCTCAGGGGTGGGAGGGAAATGGGGGTGGGGCAGACAGGACGCCTCACGAGCGACTGGTCGAGGCCTTGCGAGCGACCAGTAGATCGCGATCGACCTGTTGGTGACCACAGAACTAGATGGAGTGTGCTTGTGAGTGTGCTTGTGTGTGTGAGAGTGCATGAATGTGATGTGTCATATGCATATGATATTCATATGTTAAACATTGATTAATCTATGTATGTTCAATAAATGTGGCATGTTGCCTTATCCCTCTGAAAAAGATCCCGGGAGCTTTTTTTAAGCATAACACAACCACAGTTAAGTTGCAGCCCTTGGCATGTGCTGTGGGAATCATTGTGCCTCCTGTGAGAGCAGAACAGGGGATTGGGGGTGGGGGGATTCGTATATTTTGGGAAAGGGTTCTGAGTCCTGGCTCCCAGGCCCCTGGCCCCTGCACAAAGTGCATGGTGGGAATACAAGTTGGGGCAGCAGGAAAGGGGCTGGCCCCGCAAGCAGGTGGGAGAAAAATCCCAATTCCTCTATGCACAGGAGCAGCACCTTTCCAGTGGAGCTAATTCTGCCCCACCTGCAGCCTGTCTCCAGTAGCTCTCTGCCCCAGCATGGCTGGCTTTTGGGGAGAGTAAGTAGGAAGTAGGGCTGGCTCTGCCAGTGAAAAGTGGCCTGTCCCCACCACTGGAGAATGTGGGTATCGATCCCACTACTTCTCACATGCAAAGCGAGCGCTCTACCACTTCAGCTAATTCCCCTGCTGTATTTACAGAGGCCTTCTTGGAGGCTCTTCCCTTCTCCACAGCGACGTCTGTCATCTAGGTCAGTTAGTCATGGGAAAGGAAAAAGCTTCAAAAAGGCCTCAAGGGCAACTCTCAAGGAGACTCCCTGCAGCAAAGCCATGGGGGGGGGGGGGGGGGGCTCTGACATGGCCCCTGCCCTGCAGCCTGTCCCACCTGGCCATTGTCATAGACTCTCTGTGAGGTCATCACCTCCCAACCTCCATTAGCCAATAAGCTGAGGGGCTGCAAAAAGCCCTTGTGATGTCACTGCCACACCCACCCCTGCCCTCCAGGGCTAATGTCCTGCCCCAGGCAGCCCCTTTGCATGGCTGAGCTGCTCCCAGGGGTGAAAGTGACACATTTCTTACAGGGACTGTTCTATTGGGCACCACCCCTTGGGTGGGGGGAGGCTCAAGGCAGGAAGTTGGGGGAGGGGTTGTGATAGGACAGTACCTGTAAGAAATTAAAATGTGACCAACTCAAGGTGGGGATTTGGGGAGTGTGTGATAGTGGTGGGGGGCTCAGGGCAGGGGTGAGGACGTGGAAGGGTGGAGAAGTCAGGGCACAGGATTAGGGATGGGGGAGGGTTGGGGCTGGGACTGTGTGTGGGTGTTGAGGGGATCAATGAGACTAGAATCTCAGCTCCCTCTGCTCTGAGCTCCCTGTGGCCCTTTAACTCACAAGGGCTTTCTCTGCAGCGTGCTGGGGAGAGAAACCCCTGAGCCAGTGACACGGACTGACCTGGGCGCAGGCCAACAAGGGGGGTTTTAGTGAAGCTACATGTGAATGGATCCATCTAGTAACCCCTGCCAGCCACACGCACAGGGGGAGGGGACTTGAGCCAAGGAAGTGAAGGGGGTTAATCAGATGGACGGGAGTTTCCAGTGCTGGGCTGTGGCAAAGATGGATGCGGGGACGTCACAGGGCACTAGCATGGCTGGGGAGCAGAGAGGGCCCTGCTGCACCGAGAGACATGGCAAAGCCTGGGATTGAGCCAGGGACCTTTAAAAGTTTCATCTAAGGCTCCCCACACTGAGCTCCCCATAAACCCCTCTAGCTGGTTATTAACTGTCCGGGATGTCTGGCAGCCGTGTCACAAACATGATGCCGTCGTGCACGGCCCAGGAAGGCGAGACTGGTCTTTCCTGCCACCTGCAGTTTGACTTGCTCCTTCCCCCCATTCCTGCCTTAGCTCCCGGGCTGACCCGGCAGCTGAAGTGGTCGGGGGCCCGGCAGCCTGGGCAGGGAGTCGGGTGGCCAGACCCTGGTGGCAAGAGTCTTGGTGCTACTTGTTTCCCTGCCCCCTCTGGTGCCCTCACTCCTCACCCGCAGCCCCTGCTGCCTGCCTGGGTCCCTGTGCTGTGTCAGACGCTCAATGAACCCTCCTCTTTCACACGGGCTGGGAGTGGCTCTGGGCTAGGGCACAGGGCTGTGTCATTCCCTGTGGGAGCGGGAGGCCCCCGGAGCCCAGAGCGAGTGGACTCCCCAAGGGGCACACGGTGAGAGACAGGGGGCTGGCGGCTCAGGGAGGGGCGGTCCCAGGAGGCAGAGGGCACCAGTGACTCTGGGCTGGCAGCTGACACTCTGCTCCTTGCTTCCCTCCCGCTGCTTCACCTCCCAGGGCTTCTTTCTCCTTCCCTGTCCATAGCAGGCAGCTACACAAAGGCAAGTCTCCAAACCAGACACCCCTGTGGCCAGCATGGGGCTTGCACCCACGACCTGGGCGTTATCAGCATCAAGCTCTAAACAGCTGAGCCAGCAGCCCATGAGGGGCCCTTTGGGAAAGACCCCACAGGCAGCTGCAGGGACGTCTCTGCCGCTGCCACGAGCTCGTCTCTGATGGGGCCACGGGCGACTCACTGAGAAATGTGGGCTGGCTAGTTCTGGCTCGTTCTGAAGTCAGAAGAGCAGGAGTCTTTGTGGGTTCAGGGGATCAGGGGAAGGGCTGCTAAAGCAGGTGACCAGCAGCAGCTCTATGTGCTGGGCACCTGCCCCAGGCCTCCTGGACATATGGAGCCTCCCTTTGTGGCTTGGGCTGGAGGAACCTGCTGCCTGCAGGGAGCCTTGGGCCAGCCAGCGCAGCAGCAGGAATTTGGGATCAGGTCACCCCATTGGGGACAATGGAGGGAAGAGAAGAGTTTTGCCTGCTATTGGGGGAAGCAGGTCAGGCCAAGGTCCTTTTAGCCACTAGGTCTGTGCAGGCTGGAGCCTTCTCCTACCAGCTCTCTGGCCTGCTTCCAAATTTTCAGCCTTTTCCTTTGCATTTGTTTCTACTTCCCTGTCCATAGCAGGCAGCTAAAGGGGGCTGTTGCCACAGCAAGCACCCCTGTGGCCAGCATGGGGCTTGAACCCATGACCTTGGCGTTATTAGCACCATGCTCTAACCAACTGAGCTAGCCGGCCTATAAGAGGCACTTTTACAACCGGCCCTTTCAGAAAGATGCCTCCGGCTCTGTGATGTGACTGCAGCTTCCAAGGCAGCAAGTGGGGAATCCCCCTCGGTGAGCACGAGAGGCTCCGACTGGCCTGGTTTGAATCCAGTGGAAGGGCTGGACGGTCCCACTGTGTTTGTTCCCTCCCCCACCAGGCAGCGCAGGGCCCAAACTCCCAGCAGGCAGTTACAGGCACATCGCTTGCTCCCAGAGCGCTGGGACAACCATGGAGCAGGATTCAGTTGCCAGTTTGTGGTACCCAGGGGCTCAGAGTGGAAGTCAGAGCCCTGTCTTGCCAGTATCAGTCACAGCAACCTCTGTACCCGCTCCAGCCTTGTGGTTTCCTTCTTCCCAACGTTCCTCTCTAATCAGCCTTTTCCTGAACCAGCAGTTCCATGGGTGGCCAGGGAGGCCTCTTCTGTGTCCCAGCAGGGCATAGGAAAATGTGAGCAAAGGCTACAACAAGGGAACAATGGGAGTTGAACACAGGATTTCCTATGTATGAGGTAGGTGTTTTAGCCAGCAGAACCATGGCGCCTTACGGGGCTATGTCTCTCCTGCTAAGTTTTTCCAGGATAACTCTTGTGTCCTGGAAAAACTGTGCCACATCCAAGGAACCGGTCCACTTTTCCCCACCACTTTCCAAAAAAGTGGTCATGTTTTTGCGGAAGGCCTGTATTCCTCACTTTATTAGGAATAAGGACTCTTCTAAAAGAGAAGGTTTTCCCCACATTTGGATCCCTGTAGATGGGCCAAATGTCGGAAAAGCCTCTTCTGAAAAAAGAAAAGTGTCTCTAAAACTGTTCGAATTTATGGTTGCAGCTAACAAAGTGCAGCCATTCCCCATTTCCCTCCAGCCTTCCAGGGTCTCAAGGCCTGTGCAGCCCAAGAAACGTGATTGGCAACTGGTACGCAGAATCTTATTGTCAATTGAATGCAGGGCTCTGAAAACATGGACTCCAGGCAAGCAGCTTGTGCAAAAGGTGAACTCTAGGGAAAAGGCTCTTCTTCAAGCCAGCAACCTAAGGATGACTTACCAAGGTTCAAATCCTGCTCACAGCGAGGCCTGTGTTTTGGCCACACGTCTTCCTAGGGCAGAAAGGTACCTAACCCCTGAGAAGAACATGCCTATGAGTTTTCTTGGCAAAAAAATGCGCTAATGAGGGTCTTATTTGCATGAGTCATGGTCTTATTTGCATATTTTCTGCCAAACTGATTTTGCGCTGGTGTTGTTGTGCAAAAACAAGCAGTATGGAAGTTTTCTTTCTGTGCAAAACCCCCTTTTTCTGCAAAATCAGGATACCTCTTTTGGAGGACATAAGAATCTTGTGGGGAAAGAGGGTTTTGTGCAAAAAAAACGTTCACACTGCTTGTTTTTGCAGAAAAATCCCATTGGCAGAAAATATGCAAATGAGATTGTGACTCATGCAACCGAGTCCCTCATTAACATATTTTTTTAAGGAGAAAACTTCTAGTTTAGATGTAGCCTCTGTGGCTACGTCTACACTGGCATGATTTTCCGGAAATGCTTAAAACAGAAAAGTTTTCCATTATAAGTATTTCTGGAACAAGCGCGCCTACATTAGCAGGATGCTTTTCCGGAAAAGGACTTTTTCCGGAAAAGCGTCTGTGCCAATGTAGACGTGCTTTTCCGCAAAAAAGCCCCGATCATCATTTTCGTGATTGGGGCTTTTTTGCGGAAAAGAAATCTGTGCTGTCTACACTGGCCCTTTTGCGGAACAGTTTTCCAGGAAAGGACTTTTGCCTGAACAGGAGCAGCATAGTTTTTCTGGAAAAGCACTGATGATTATACAGTAGATCATCAGTGCTTTTCCGGAAATTCAAGGGGCCAGTGTAGACACCGCAGGAGAGTTACCAGCAGTGGGGCTGTTAGTGTGGGCACATAACTAATTGCACCATTAGGCCATCTCTTCACTCAGGTGGAGATGGCTGCTGCAATCCATCTTCCAGAGCTTGATTTAGCAAGTCTAGCTAAGCCTCACTAAACCAAACCCCTAGAGAACCTCCTGCTCTTTGCTACTAATCTACTCCCACTGTGAGGGCACCACCAAGCTCAACTGAAGGTAAAACCAACTCCAGATACATGTTGAAGAATGGTGGGAAGAAAAGACCCATTGACCTGGCAACAAGGCACCACTGGGAGTTGAACCCAGGATCCCCTGCTTACTAGGGAAGCGCTTTAGCCAAGTAAGCCATGATGCCCTCCTTGGGAGCATCCTTAAAACTGTTCTACTTTATGGTTCCAGACACCCCCTTCCCATTCCAAAGTGCAGCTGTTCCCCATTCCCCTCCAGCTCTTGCCATGACTCAAGGCCTGCGCAGCCTAAGACACTTGATTGGCAGCTGGTACCAAAAACCTTTTTGTCAATTGTAGCACCAGGCCTCAAAGGGACAGACCCAAGGCAGCCGCCTGGTCCTAAGGCCGGGCCTGCAGCCAAAGGGAGGGAGAAGAATCTCTCCTTTCAGCTGGAGTTGAATCAGCCACCTAAGGACACTTGCCCAGCACCTGCTACAGGCCTCTGCTCTGCCAGCTGAGCTATGGAAGTTGCCTGAGGTAGGCTGCTTTGCTTATGTTGGCCAGGGCAAGAGGCCCTGCCCAAACAGGAGGGGCAGGAGAGCCCCTTCTGGCAGAAGTACAGGGGTGTCACAGGTGCATCACATGCAAAGGGAACCTTGAGTGATCCAGGCAGAAACGCCGCGTCTCACTCCCTGCAGCTCCCCTTGCTACCCTGGCAGGCGCTGCTCCTTCTCCCACCGGCCTGGGCCTGGCCTCCCTCCCCCGCCCGGCACCACAGAAAGCCCCTTGGCGTGAGCCTGGGCAAGCCAGAGGCCTCAGGCCTGTCCCCTCTGAGGGGCTTGTGCCTCGGCCTCCTCTGCCCTTGGTGCCGGCTCTCCCGGCTGCCCCTGAGCGCTGCTGGCCAAAGGAGGCAGCAAGGCAGGAGAGGGGGGAGGAGCAAGTCCCGCTGAGGCCGACAGCTCAGGCTCAAGCCTCCAGCCCCAGCACAAAACCTTCAGCCGGGCCCGTGTGGCTCCCTCCTGCCCCCGCACACCCTCACGGGGGAAACGTGCCCCATGTTCCATCCCCGCGACGGGCTCAGCCCTCGAGCAGCCCACAGGGCCTGTGAGGGACGGACTGAGAGCAGGGCCCCACTGACACCCCCCGTCCTGCCCCACTGGCCTGCATGCGGCGCTGGCACGGGACAGGCAGGAATGGCAGCTGGGGAGAAAGCAGCTTGGACTGACGGGCGAGTCTCACTTGCTGACCAGACCCCCAGGCCCTGGGCTCTGGGGCCAGCCCGGAGGGGGTGGGAGAGGGGATGTGAAGAAATTCCAGGGGAGGGGGAAGAGGTAACCCAGCCCTCCCCTCATCATTTTTTTTTCTTTTTTGCTCAACAAGTTGTGCTGCTATTTGGGGGGGGGGGGGGCATGAGGGTTTTTCACAAATCAAAAAGGGGGCGGAGTGATGTTGAAAAGTCTGGGAACCACTGCAAGAGGACGACCCAGCAGGGACTAAAAGTGAGTGCTCCAGGTGAGGTTTGAACTCACAACCTCAGCATGTCTCCTACAAGTACTGCGCGCTGACCCATTGCGCCACTGGAGCAGATATTTAAAGCATTTCTTCAAAGTCCTTAGATTGAAAAAGTCAAGACGCACAAAGTGGAATTGAAGTTTCTGCTGAGCCCTTGTTCTTTCTTTTCACAGGCAGAGCCAGGGGCTCCACGCATCCAGAGACCCCTCCCTCTTCCTCTCTGGTCTCTGAAATAACCCACCCTAGTGGGGCACAAAGCTGCTGGAGGCCAGAGCACGAGAGATGAGTTGCACGTGGGTTAGTGCTCCCTTTGCACATGAGAGGTAGCAGGATTCACTCCCATCTTCTCCCACCTGCTCGCTGGTGCTGAGGGGCCGGCCCCTTTCCTGCTGCCCCAACTCTTATTCCCACAATGCACTTTGTGCAGGAACCATTGGTCTTTGTGCCAAGGTGTGTGGCTGGGAGCCAGGACCCTTCTCAAAGTATACAACTCCCCCGCCCCCGTTCTGCTCACACTCTCTGGCTGCCTCCAGCATGGGCTGAGCTCGGGGGTGAGATGGGCCTCAGGCACCTGACCACAAGTCTGCTCACGAAGCTCTAATGGGCCTCGAACAAGCAAAACCCTCCTTAGTGAACCTCAGGGCAAGGAAGACAAAAAGCCTGGAGCATGAGGACCTCCCAGCAACCACCCCAGCCCGTCCCACTGAGATTTAAACTCAGATTGGAGGATTCAGAGTCATTAGTGCTGCCCCTTACACCTGGGACCTAGACAGAAGGCCTGGGGTAGACACCTGGGGCACTCAGCTCTCAGACTGGCCTCTGCTCTCCTGGCTTCCCTCCAGCTGCTTCATCTCTCTGGCTACATCTACACGGCACGTTTATTTGGGAATAAGCTCTTCAGGAATAGTTATTCCAAGATAGCACGTCTACACTGCAGGGAAACCTCAAAATGGGTCCAAGGAGGCTTCCCTAATGTAGACGTGCTACCTTGATTTAGAGCCCCAGGCCCTGGGGGAGGAGGGGGGGATATTTTAAAATAGCAGAAGTGCAGCATCTACACACACCTCATTTTGAAATAGCTATTTCAGAGCAGGCATTTTTCTGCGTACAGTGAGGTCTACAGAAGTTGGAATTAGCCGTCCGTTATTTCAGAGTTATTTCAAACTAACGGAATTGCTGTGTAGACTCTTGCATTGTTATTTTGGAATAACGGCCATTGTTCCAAAAGAACTTTTCCGTGTGGACAGAATCTCTGTCCTGCCCCAGTTCTGATGCTTTCTGGACAAACTCCTTGTTAGGACCAGTCACAATCTAGGGTCAGTGAGGGTCCATCCCACCTGAGATGTGTGACACACAAAAGTCTCTTGTTCCCTACCCACTTCTCAATACTGGCTGCAAACCCAACTCTCACAGGAGGTGTAGCTCAGTGGCAGAGTATTTGACTGCAGATCAAGCGGTCCTTGGTTCAAATCCAAGTGCCCCCTAAGAGAGTGTTGATTTAATGCAGACATTCACCTTTCTTGGATTTCCATTATATGTGAACTGTTTAAATGCATACAAACCCTAAGGCGACATCTACACTGCAGGCTTTCTGTGCAAGAACAGCTGTTCTTGCACAAAAATGTACAGAGCATCTACACTGCACGAGCATTCTTGCACAAGTAAATTTGCACTACAGAGTTGGAAAACAGGGCTTCTTCCAGAAAAGTTATTCCTCTACTCATGAGGAATAAGCCCTCCTGCACAGAGCTCTTCCACAAGAGGGCAGTGTAGATAGGCAACATGAATTTCCTGTGCAAGAAACCCGTATGGCTAAAATGCCCATCAGAGTTTTTTGTGCAAGAGAGCAACCACACTGCCATGGACGCTCTTGCACAAAAGCACATCTCTTGTACAAAGCACTTGGCAGTGTGGACGTGCTCTTGTGGAAGACCTTTTGCACAAGAATGCTTGCGCAAAACAGTTCTTACACAAGAAGGCTGCAGTGTAGACGTAGCCATCGTGTTATGACGGTGTTTAGGTCAGTAACTGGGGCCACTAAATGGAGCCTGTGACCTAGGGATCCATGTTGGATCCCCTCAGGCACTGGCCGCTCAGAGACTGGTCAGAACTGGATTTTCCTCCCAAGTGGCACGAGGGTTCCTGACAATAAGCAGCGGAACAGCTCTGCACAAGAGGGTTTTTTTGTGCAAGATGGAGCAGTGTAGACAGCTCCTTCTTGCACAAAAGCCTGTGCTGCAAAAATGATGGCTCATTAGGTATGCAAATGAGGTGTGGAAATATTCATCCCCACATTTCATTTGCATATCTTATTGCTCAGCAATGCGCAGCGTAGACACAGCCAAGGAAGCCAAATACTGGCATTACCAAGGATTTGCAACAAACCAACATCTCCCCAGCGGGTCCCACTGAGGTCGTGGTGCAGGATTCAGACTCACTTGCCTAGGAAGATGCTAGAATCTCCCTGCTTCACACAAAATTTTTTTTAAGCTTAGACAGAAAGCAGAAAGCAGAGGGGCCATGTTTACACTAGTGGGCTCTTGCGCAAGCAATATGCAAATGAAGCATGGACTATCACACTGCTCCTTCATGCACAAGAAACCCCCTTGACAATACAATAAGTAGCAGAACAGCTCTTCACACGAAGGCGCTCTGTCTACACTACACTGGTGGCTGGTGGCTTCTTGCTTAAGAACACAGCCACACTGGGCAGCTGAGCCGCTGACACAGGTGACCAGGTTGGCAGCAGCCCTGTGGGCCTGTGGGCTGGGCTCATGCTCCAGTACATATGAAGCCTCCCTCTGTGGCTTGGGCTGGCAGAACCTGCCCCCTGCAGGGAGCCTTGGGCCAGCCACTGCAGCAGCAGGAATTTGGGAATCACATCACCCCACTGGGGACAATGGAGGGAGGAGAAGAGTTTTCCCTGCCATTAGGGAAAGCAGGCCAGGCCAAGGCCCTTTTAGCCACTGGGGCTGTGCAGGCTGGAGCCTCCTCCTAACAGCTCTCTGCAAAGCTCTCAAACTCTTTCCTGTCCATAGTAGGGAGCTAAAGTGTGGGTTGGAGCAATCACCACAGCAAACATCTCAGTGGCCAAGATGGGGCTTGAACCCATGAGCTTGCCATTATGAGCACCGCGCTCTAACCAACTGAGCTAGCTGGCTTGCTAGAAATGAGCTCACAAATGGCCCTTTCGAAAAGGTGCCTCCAGCAGCGTCAGGGATGACTGCAGCTGCCAATGGCTCTTCTCTGAGGGGCCACTAGTCACTCACTGTGATGTGGGCTGGCTAGTCCAGCTGGTTTGAGGTGTCACAGAAATCCAGACTCAGGGTTGGAAGGAGAGAAACACTTTTATTAAGAGCTGTGGGAAGTTTCAAAAGGAAGACTTCCAAAATCAAGTGTCCGTGGAAACCTTATATACATTCATTGTTGCACACAAAATAGAATAGACATCACATAAGCTAGTGACAGCATTAGGATTGGCTGAATGCCTATAGCTACTTTTATCTCAATATGCAGAGATAAACTTAGTTACATGGGTGTTAGTCTCATCCTTGCAGCAGAAAAGCTAGACCAGGCTGGTTTTAGTAGGTTCACTATCTCTCACACACAACGCAAGGTCACGTTCAGTCAGTTGCGTACACACTTCACATTGTTCCTTTTAACAAAATACATTTTCCTTCTCAGAGGTTTGGGCACGGTGGCTGGCGGTCAGCATGGCATGTCACCCTCCTGTCACACTTGGTGCCAGAAGAACAAAGCTTGCAAAGGAGTTTGAATTCCCTCCATCTCCCCATGCTGCAGCGGTAAAAGAAATCCTGAAACGGTCCCCTTCTCCTGTCGCTGGAGAGATGGAAATGGAGCCGTTCCTTGTGGGGAAAGAAGTGGGTGTGTCAGGAGGGGGAATTTGTGCTCAAACCTCCCCACAGACCAGAACCCCCCATTAGGGGCAAGAAAGAGCCTTGAGTCAGGCACTTGAGAACTCTCGGTTCCTGCTACCCTATGATGGCATATTAGGAAAGCTGTTGTACATAGCCTGGCTAGCTCAGTTGGCAGCACATGTGACTCTTAATTTCAGGGTTATGGGTTCAAGCCCCATGCTGGGCAATGTCCTTTAACTCACATTCTCAGCCTACAAGCAATTCACTCTCAGTTTTCACCAGGGTTTTAGAAAGAAAAAGTCTAGTCCTGGGGTCCAGCTTTAGTAGAACCAGAGAGAGAACCAACTGCAATTTCCATCTTCTGAGGAGAAGGGAAGAGGATTTTCTTCTCCTCAGTTGTAGCCACATCAGCCCGGGGGGAGAAAAAATAACCCTCCGCCCGCTGATTGTCCCCCGTCAGCTTCTGTAGCTTCACCTCCTTCCACAGCAGCTCCAGCTTTGAACTACAAATCTCAAGGGGCTGGTGAGGAAATTAGGCGCTTCCCTGAGAACAAGAGGTGGAGTGTTCACAAGGAGCATCCCCCTCCCCTGCAGAGCAGGGTGTTAGAAAGAGCCAGAAACAGAACAGTCAGACAAGTTCCCTTCCTTGAAATGTGTTTCTGTGGTGTAGTGGTTATCATGTTTGCCTAACACACAAAAGGTCCCTGGTTCAAAGCCAGGCAGAAACACAGGGTCTTCTCTTATTGCGGTGCCCAGGTAACTGCAGCTGCTGCTGACCAGCCTGTTGATGAGCCCAAGGCTCATGTGACAGGGGGCGGGGGTAACCTCAGCTGATAATGCCCCTGGGTGCCAACCTGGGGAAGCCAGATAAATTAGGCCAGGCAGGTGCTTGTGCCTTGGCCTCCCCTGCCCTGGGAGGCTGGTGCGTTGGGCTGGCTGTGCCTGCTGCCTCCCTTGTGTGACTTGCCCAGTGTAACAGGCCAAATGTCCGAAAAGCCTCTTCCCACCCCCCAAAAAAGCAGAAGCAAAAGCTGCACAAATTGGGTGTTGAAATTTGCGTAGCTTTTCCCAGAAGAGCAGTGTAGGGCAGACATAGCCTGAGTGTTGCTCAGCACTGGTAGGAGACAGGGAGGGATAAAACCATCTAATGGCACCTGAAGCCTTTCAGAACAACTCCCAGCCCCAACTGCGAGAACCAGCCCTTCCCTCCATCCTCACTGGGGTCTGCTGGGAACTGTCTGGACTCAAGCCCACCCCAGTTTCACCCTAAGGATTGCCTGTTCTGTAAAAGCTGCGCCCTGGAAATGAGAAAGCAGCTAAAGTGAGACTCATGGGACTTGAACCCACAATCTTTGAATGTCTAGCTGGGCTCACATGAATCACTGCAGCTTAAAATAGTGCTAGAAAAGTAGCCATGTTAGTCTAGGGTAGCTGAAACAAAATACAGAAAAAAACCAGTTTCTTGCCATTTCAACCAGAAAGGACATTGTCTCAATGACTTAATTACCTGCATCCTGCTTCAAAAGTCTTTTAAAACTGCACTTTAAAGGGAATCCTCTGAACTGTTATTCATGCTAAAATTCGACACTTTACGGCGGGGTCCTAACAAAGACTCTAGTTATCTTACCCATTACAAAGATAGCTTCCCCAATTATCACCTCTAATATCATTAGCTCACAGACATTTACCTTCCCCCCCGCATCCCCGTTCTGTTCTGAAATTTGATTTGTCCTTTTCATATGTGTTCGGTTTTTTTAATTGTATCCTTTGCTATATATGGTTGTGACAATTTTCTTCCACTATTTGATCTGAGGAAGTGGGTCTGGCCCACAAAAGCTCATCATCTAATAAACCATCTTGTTAGTCTTTAAAGTGCTACATAGTCCTGTATTTTGTTGCAGCTTAAAAGTCCAACATGCTTTCCATTGCACCACAGAGCCTGATATCTCCACTCTCTGCTTTGCAGCATGGCAATTGCTGGTAGCAAAGAAAGGGGAGCCAGGTCTGTCTCTTTTGGGAGAGCAGGTAGGAAGAGGGAGGGGGCCACATTCTGAAAGGGCCACTTGTGAGACTGACACCCGTGGGCCGGCTAGTTTGGAGGTTTAGGATGTGATGCTCATGTCACACAGACGTGTCTTAAGAGCAAGCCCCTTATTTCAAACCATAACGGGCTCGCTATTCTGACATCCTTGCAAATCTCATGGCGCGAGGAGTGAGGGGCGTTTCAGAATAACGATTTATTTCGAAATAAGTCCCGTGTTGCCAGCGCCAAATTACAAAATAAGCTATTTCAAAATTGACTCAAAATAAGCTACACAATTGCATTGCTTATTTTGAGCAATGGGATGCACCCCTAGTGAGTTAGAGCATGGTGCGAGCGAGGCCCATGGGGCAGTTTCCCTGGTGGGATTTGGGGGGTGGAGAAGCTGTGAAGCTCTGTGAGTGGATAAGGTCCCTGGCTGAGCTGCACCACCTGCCGTGTGTGTGACTCAAACTGTCCCTCGTCCCCTTTTGTGTGTCTGTTGCGCTTCCAGCTTATTTCCTCAGGCACGTTCATCCGGCAAAGACCCCTCCCCCCCCGTGGGATCTTGTATCTTCCTTTGTGCCACTCAGCCACAGACACAGCAGAAGGGTTTTCCTGCAGCCACCGGCCCCAGCCCCTCTCTCCAGGGAACTGCAGCCCCTCGGACCAGGCAGCTGCTCCCAGAATTCAGGAGGCACCAGGCCGAGAAGAAACCGTCTGACACCGTGCTGCCAGGGAGGGGCCTCACTGCTAGTCACTGTTCCTGTTCCAGGAGCAGAGCGAGTTTTGCCCTGGGCACCAATATTGAGGGTGTGTGCACCTGTTTGTGTGTGAGCCCCCCTGGCACCCATTGGCTCCTGCTGGGGGGTGGAGGGTCCCCTGGCTCCATAGCTCCTCCTGGAGATGGGTGGAGGGACCCCGTCCAGTATTTCCTGCTGGGGAGAAGCCTATTCCCTATAGCTCCTGCTGGGGGGGACCCTGGCCCCTTATCTCCTGATGTGGTTTCAGTTTTTCCCTGGCAGGATGCTCCAGACATGAGGGATGCCAGCGCACTGGTCCAGCCCGGGCCGGCAGTGATGGTTTTTATACATGCAGGGAAATTCTCCGGCTTCTCCCACTCACAGAGCTGCTGCCTCTCCGGGAGGTGGATGAACTGCGGGTGCGGGACAGCTCCCTGCCAGCAGGGACAGCAGCCGAGGCACCAAATATCGCTGGGTCTGCAGCCAGTGTTGGGAACTGGGCAGGGAACAGGAGGCTTTTGAGTCACACACGTCTCAGGTAGGACTGTGACTGGTCCAAGCAAGGAATGTGTCTTGGGGCTAGTTTAGTGACACCCCAAGGCTGTGTCTACACAATGGCTGTGTCTAGATTGCATCCCTTTTCTCTAAAAAGTGGGGAATTAGCTCAAGTGGTAGAGCGCGTGGTTTGCATGTGAGAAGCAGTGGGATCGATACCCACATTCTCCAGTGATAGATATTTGCTTTTTCCTTGTTTTACAGGCAGAGACAACAAGGGGGCTAAGTGCTTCTAGGGGCCTCTTTGCAAAAGGCAGGGGACTGGTTTCTGCAGTGCAGTGGGTGTCACATTTGCCGGGCATAGAAAAGTTCCCTGGCTAAAAGCCAGACAGGCAAAGTCCTGCCTGTAACACCCAGAGGAGGGGATTCACTTGCCTGGGGAGGGCAGGAACAAACCAGCACTTGGCTGCCAGCTGTTTGCACATCTGGACACAGAAGTATCCTGAGCCTTGGTTCTACCAGCCAGTTTCTTTTCAATTCACTGCAAACTGCATCCCAGCTGTAGGTGACGCTGAATTCCCCTGCCTGGGGAGGGTGGGAACAGACCAGCACTTGGGAACTTGGCTGCCAGCTGCTTAGCACATCTGGACACAGAAGAAGCCCGAGACTTGGTTCTGCCTGGCTCCAGTTTCCCCTCTTCTGTTTCTTTTCAGCTCCCTGCAAACTGCCTCCCAGCTGTGGGTGAGGCTGTGTGTGTGTAAAACCAGCTGCACTTTCCCCATTCCCCTCCAGCTCTTGCCATGACTCAAGGCCTGCGCAGCCCAAGACATTTGATCCAAAACAGAACTGGATAATTTAATGCAGGAAAGGTCAATCAATGGCATTTAACCAGGATGGACAGGGCAGGTGTCCCTAGCTGGTGTATTCTAGAAGCTGAGAATGGGCGACAGGAGGGGTCACTTAACAAGTGTCTGTCCGGAGGATTCCCACTGGGCAATGAAATTGGCTGCTGTTGTGAGACAGGATCCTGGGCTAGTTGGACAACTGGCATGGCCCAGTCTGGCTGTTCTGATGTTCTGTTGGGTTTCTGTTCTTGTCCCCTCTGGGCAATGGAAAATGGACCCATGTCCTGAAGGTGACAGAAAGTGGCCTGTGAATGGCTAGTGTAGGTGAGCAAAAACACATGCTTCATGTGTCCCTGATGGTCTAGTGGCTAGGATTCAGCACTTTCACTGCTGAGGCCTAGGTTTGATTCCCAGTCAGGGAAACCAGCCTCATCTGTATTAATGAAACCTGCCAAGTCTTTTACATCACAGGGTGGGTTGAGGGAAGGGAGGAGCTGGGGTGCTAGAGGCAGGCTCTGACTGGGAGACACTCCCAGCAGCCAAGCACATTTCTCAGGCACCCCTTCCCTGTGCAGGGGGTACAGGTCACACGCCTGGGTGAATAAGAGCTTGTGGGCACTGGCAAGGGCTTCAATCAGGTGACACCACAAAAAACACTCCCTGTTGGCAGTGCTGGAACATGGCACCACATGAGCATGTTGCTAACACCCATGTCTCCCCCCCTCAGAGCCACTAGAGATGTCCTTGCACCCTGGGGCTGTCTGTCTGGGCCATACACTCACACACACTGGCCCCTCCCTTTCTAGGACAGGGCTCCTGTTGTTCTTTCCTTTACTCAGCCTTGGGAGTTGGGCTTATCCCAAACAACAGGGGCTGTGTTTACCTGGGGAGCCACAAATAGCAGCAGAACCCCCTGTTCCCACTTTTTGCTTGGCTTTGAACCAGGAGCCTTTTGCACATTAAGCAAACACGATCACCACCACCCCACAGAAACATGCTTGTCAGTTTTTTTCTGTACATAAACTTGGAGAAATATTCTGTTACTAATTCTTTGCCCAAGGCAGAGCAAGAGCAGGGAACAAGACCCCCCCCCCAATACTTCTCTAGACCCTTTGCTCCCAACACAGGGTGGGGGGGGCTGTGCGCCTCGGGAGGAGTGACCCACCTCATATCCCCAACATTTCTGCCCTTCATGGATGGACCTTTGGGGGCAGGCCCAGACGCTCCATCCTCTCACTCAACTCCTATCACACACTGGAGCAGGGCAGCCCCCACGGGTAGGGCTGAGCCATGGGGTGCTGGGCAAGGGGCAGAGGCTGCAGGAGCTGAGCGTTTCCCTAGAGCCCAGGGACCCATAACAAGGCACCATGCTCTGTCTCTCTCTCTCTCGGAAGGCGCAGAAAGGGATTGACTGGGGACAGGGAGAGTGGCTCAGGGGTTGTGCAGCTTGTTGCCCTGGTTAGGGCGTGGCCAAAACACAGGCCTCGCTGTGAGCAGGATTTGAACCTGCGCAGGGAAACCCTATTGGATTTCAAGTCCAACGCCTTAACCACTCGGCCACCACAGCTGTGAAGTCAACAGCATCCCAGGATCAGGGAAAGTGGTAAATAATCCCAGAGCCCAGGCCTGACCTCACCCGCCCCACAGAATTCACACAGCAAACCTGGCTCCAGAACAGGGCAAGCTTGGGGGCTCATTGTTGGGCCCTGGGGTGAAGCATTAAACCAGCCCCCTTCTGCGGGGCCTGTGAGTGTTGCTGTCCCTGCTGTACAGACAGGGCCATGGGGGCAGGGAGAAATTCACTGAATGGGCCAAGGTCACCCAGCGAGTTAGAGCCCAGCTCTGCCCCCAGCTCCCTGCCCCACCCACCGACGTGCTGACTCCCTCGCTGCCAGGGGCTGTTTGCATTGGCCTCTTTTGCTGTCTTTTCTGCTGTGAGACATTGGGACAGTTGGCCAGGGCGTCCCGCAGTTGCCATCTCCCTCTGTGCAGGTGCTGTCCAGAGCCCCGACTAGCAAACGCTGACACCGCTGTTAGGTCCAGACCAGAGGGGAGTGTTTAAGGGTTAT